>NW_019385058.1:127097-171968 GCF_000671375.1 Centruroides sculpturatus | reverse complement strand
GGCCTAATGTGGACCGAAGGGTGGCCGAGTTTGTGAAAATGCCGGGTTATCGGGAATGGGGTTAAAAAAAATAAGTACGAGTGTTTCCTCAGAAAATACTGTACTGTACTTGTATGTATTGTTTACTTGAGAATACAACAGAGAATAAACTGCCCAAATACCCTTAAACAAAGGAAAAGTACGTCCTTTATGAAGGCATAGAGCCTTTACTATAAAAATGAAAATTAATGAATACACTGTGTACAGTAATTTACCTGATAAGACAGACCTCAGAAAAATACTTTATGAGAGCTTTTATACTTTTATAAAGTTGTCTATAATGTAAATTAATTAACTAAGGATTTTTTGCCCTGCCAAGGTGTGGCCGAGTAATCCGGAGTGCCGGGTTATCGAGAGCCGAGTTTTTGAGGTTCTACTGTAAGAATAAATAGAACATAAGAATAAAGCATAAGCTAACTTGCTGAGGATATTAACAGGAAATATATATCTTCTCCGTAATAGGACTGAATAGGAAAAAATGAAGGCATTTAAGTTGAAAAAAAATTGAGATGCACTTTTATGTCTAATGCAACAGTGCTCAACATTGTATATTATATATGTTCATGGTTTTGATTTTATCATCATCTGGGATAATGAAACTTGTCATCTGAAAGACAGTATTTTACACAAAACTGTTACAAATCCAGATGGTTGGTCATTGATCAGATAAAGAGGTGGTTGATTTAAAGAGGATTAAAAACAATGAGTCTTGTGGATTAAAAATTTAGTTCTAGGAAAATCTGATTGTGTAAAGAGATAGTTGGCTTAAAAATGATCATCTGAAGAGGTTTTATCATGCTTTAAAAATCCAAAGGCAAAATCATTTATATTCATTATTTACAGTTTAAAATTGATCAAGCTTTGTTTGTAAAAAAAAATTTTAATAAAAAGAATTTTTTTTAAATTAATTGTATTATTTCTTAAACATTATTTGCAAAGATAAAAACTATAAAATATTCCAAAGGTTACCCATGCAGCTATTGTTTTCTGATTTTGTCTTACTTAAGAACAAAGTAAAAGCAGTGAAATCGTCAATCTTTAATTTTAAACCTATTTGGTTATGTCAAATTGCAAAAGTTTAAAGTCTCCTGGTGACTAAATTAACTATAGTTAACATATGAAGATAATTTTCCATTAATATATATTTATTAAACATGATAAACAAACAAACAAACAAACAGCCAAACTCTTGCTACTTAAGCTAATTAATTAAGTAGTTTGGCCAGAAGTAGGTGGTTAAGCCACCATCTTATGTTAAATTTACTAATTAGAAATAAATATATTTAATTTAGAATATTCTAGAAGAAAAGATTGGCCCAGAGAGGGACCCAAATCCACAACCCCTGCTTACCAGATACACACTGCTAGTTACGGTATCCTTCGATCTTTGATTCCAGAATATTTTAAATTTATTTAATTTATTTCTAATAATTAAATTTGACATGAGATGGCAGCTTAACAACCTACCTCTAGCTAAATTACTTAGTAATTAATTATTCTTATGTAGTCCAATAAAGAATTTGGTTGTTCATTTGATATTTAAATTATATATTAGGTTGGTTAAATACGTTAATACAAAGATAAACATTTATGTAATTTTTCCAATTATTAAGGGACATTCTTATTCTTACATTTTAATCAGCAGTTTATGAGAAAAAGATATCAATGCTTTAGTATGTTCGTTAAAAGCAAAATTAGAAGATACAACTCATAAATTATCTAGAAACTTTTTATATTTTCTGTCTTGCTGAATTAACTTATCTAGAGAGTATCTAAATCGCTGTAATATTATTTAACAGATTAGTTAAATCATTAAAACGTTTGTTAAATATAAAAATAAATCAATGATGATTAATAAAAAAACCAGAAATTTATAATCCACTTATAACATTATCAATTACAAGATATGTAAAAATTTAACTTAAGTAGCAAAATCTGGAAACAATAACTCAAGAATATAAATTAGATGTTATTAAAACTAGAAAAACTAAAACACTACTGAGGAGATCAAGATAAAAATACCCAAATAGGATGAGAAGAACCAACTATTGTTCTGCCATCAATCATTGTTTTATTAGAATGATAGATATTTATAACTGACACAATAGCAACTCAAAGCACAATCTACATTATACAATTTGTGATGATAAATAAGTAGCAGAAATTGGAATCCTCTGACCCATGGATATGAGTGCTCAACATTCCATACAGAAATAATGACATTTATTAGTTTCAACTTGAAAATACACACAAACCCTATATTTAGTATTTGCATTCTCACATCATATTTCGGATTTGTTTATGCTAATGTCACATGCTATCAAACATTCCATATTTGAATTATTTAATAATTGAATTCATTTGTTTTTCTTATACAATATATATTTTATAGACTTCTCTATTACTGATAGTGCCTATACAACCATTTTAAAGACATGTAAATTGTTTATTAGGAGGTATTATTTAATGTATTTTTTATATTAAGTTATTTTCAAAGCTGAAATGCTTTGAAAATATTTACATATTAATAAATAAGATTTCTTCAATTGATGAATATATTTTAATATAAATAAAACATACATATAAATACAAAATAAATAAAACATATGTTATCATATGTTTTATTTATTTTTAAATATTCATTGCTAAATTCAATAAAATTAACCTTTCCACTTACATTGAACTAACCTTTGAATGCCAAATAAAACATTGACTTTTTAATTGATGAAAAAAGATAAAACAGACTGGTTAACACTATTGGAATTTTATACAGGATATAACAAATGGAGAGCATATGAAATGTTTATCTCCATTACAGTCGACCCACCTATAATTACGGTCCCTATAATTACGATTCCTATAAAACTGCGAAAAAATTGTGACGGTATCCGTAAAAAAAAAGTAAAAAAATTCCTATAATTACGTAAAACATCATTGGGCAGCCGAACTACTTTCCTGCCATCTGTAACGCCACGCTACGGAGAGATTTCTATCGTCTGGACAGTATTATATAAATTATATATAAATTAGGTACTGTACATATAATTATATATTAATTATATATAAATTAGGTACTGTATATATAATTATATATTAACTTAATTTATTGTAACTTTATTATAATTATATGTATGCTTTCTGCCGCCTGGCAACACGCTACGGAGATTTTAGGCTAACTATCGTCTGTACAGTATGTAAATTAGGTACCGTAAGTCTAATACAGTACTGTAATTTTATACATTTCTTGTGAAAGAAACATTTCTTATTCAACGGCGATTAAAATTATTTATATTAATGATGTCTCCAAAGTTCAACGAAGTTTTCGCAGAAAAATAAGTTATCAGAAATCGGCCGTGGTTTGGTGTGCTGCTTCGCGAAGAAAACAAGCTTTAGCAATGGCCATGTCGAATGGTGCACACTCGGTAAGTAATCCTACAATTTTTTGTTTATAGCATAGTTTATACGGATTATTTCCAAAAAATATATACGTATTTTGGAAATGTTAAGTCGGATTAGTCTAGAATCGATTAATTTTATGGAAGAAAACCTTTCAATCAGCCGTAGTCCGTAAACTTGACACGTGTCGAACTGTGATTGGAAGGACTCGTAAGAAATCGGATTCCTAAAGAATGGAACGTATCTATGATCTTATAGGGGGGGTCGACTGTATTTATAGTTTACAAAGACAAACTTTAATTTAAAACATTTATAATGTCATTACATAAAAAATATTTTAAACACTGTATTCTGAGAAAACTATCAAGTACAAGGTGTGTTTTTTAAAGTAAGGTTCATTTTGAAGTAAGAAAAAATATAAAAATAGCCAAAAAGGATGTACATATTTCCATTATTTTTCTTCATAGCTACTATTGACTTCCACACATTTTTGACATTGTGTCAATTTCCTTATTCCATTGTCAAAGAAGTCTGCTGCCAATATCTTAAACCAGGGGTTGGCAACCTTTCAGCAGTGTTGTGCCAAATGTAAGTTACAGTGTTATTCCGAGTGCCGACATGATTCTACCAAGTTTATTATATATGTTATCAAAATTAGTCCAGTTATAACAGACTTCAAAAATGTATAATTTTGAAGTTAAGTTGTTAATTGAATTATGTTCTTAAATGTTGAAGCACTTGCATAACACATAGATGGAGACACGGAGTGTAAATGCATGCACTGTAATAGAAATATACAAACAAGAGATTCGTTTTTAAAGTACCATGGCCTTCGCTGAACTATGACTTTCATTTAGATGTGTAATTAATAATTAAAATATAATTTTTACTACATTTCTGTTCAATCACAGTGCCACTGAAAATCATCCCGCGTGCCATAGGTTTCCGACCCATTTTAAACCATTCAGTAATGTCAATTTTCAGTTCATCATCATTTTCAAATTTCTTCAATGAAAGCTTTTAACCTATAAAATCCTTTTTTCACTGCAAATATATTCATCTATTATCATAATCTTTTCTGATGCAATTAAAGGACATATTTGTATGCCAATATACTGAATAACTTCATATTGTATGCTTTGTATAATTCATCTTACTTTATTTAACTTTTTCTTTTGTTATTTTGTAACACTACTACTAAAACTGTAAACAAGTTGTTTTAAATGTAATAGCTTGTGTATGTAACTGTTCAATTTTCTAGTGGAACTGGGAAAATAATAATGATTTGAATATAAAAAATATAGTTTATATATAACCTGCAAGTTTAAAAAAATATTAAAATTGAAATAAAACATTTTCATAATCCATACCAGTGTATATACCTTTACGCATGCAGAGTAATATTGAAAACATTGCACTTACTGATATGTAATTTAAAAAGTACCATCACAAGCATTCTATTTTTTTTCCTCTTTCTTCTTCACTTTCAAATAATCATCTAGACATAATTATAAATTAAGAGGAAATGGAAAAAATAAAAAATTAAATTAACAATTTTTAAATCAATAAAATAAATTCCAATAATGTGAATTTGAGAAACAGCTTTTTCTCATTATGTACAACACATATAATAATATTGACAGAAAGCTTTTGAATGGTTCTCTGGAAAAAAGAGGAATTATGGGAAACTTACAAACTGCAAAGATACACATTCAACCACATATTTCAGCAATAATAACTTTACCAGAATAAAAAATCTATTTAATCCAATAGAAAATAAAAATGAATATCATTAATTAAACCACAAATTAATGCACAAAAATGAATGCAAGAAAACTAAACATGTGACATATTTATATATCTGGTGAAGTTGGAAAAAATAACTCAACAGCAAAGGATCTACAGCATGCAAAAAATGTCACATTTTATAAATACTTTGTTTTTATATTTTATAACTTTGGACAAAGAAAAAACCATTTAAGTATTTTGTAATAAATTGTAAAATCAGCTAATAAACTACGATATCATGTAAGGGGCTGTCCATAAATGATGTCCACACTGAAAGGGAGAAGGGGTTATGACAAGTTGGACAAGGAGGAGGAGTGGAGTTGAGCATCAGTGGACATCTGTTCATTTCATTAAATTTTATATACAGTTTATGCATTTTATTATGTTTATTTCAAAATGTCTGATATGTTTTGTTTCTACTTATGGTATCTATCATTCATAAAGCAATAAAAGTTTTAAGGGGAGTTGTTAAGTTTTGTTCAGCATCCAAAGATGGGTGGAGGTTATGGAAATGGGCAAATTGGGACAAGTGGGAGAGGGGAAGTAAAAATTTCAAGAAAAATCCAGACATAATTTACGGATAGCCCCTAACCCATCTTGCATTTGATTCGAAACCAATTTTTTTAAAATACAATATTTCATTATACAGTTTATGTAATTAGTAGCTCATTAAAAGATGATAAAAAAAAATATCAAAATTCTGTTCAACAAATATGTTAAATTCTTTATTTGAAAATACATATTATTACATAAACTAAACATTTTTTTCCATAGATATATAAGAAAAAAATTTAATATTTTCAATATTAATATCAAAACAAATTGAAAGTACCATACATACCGTTTTGCTGTGGCTGGACATCTACACATTACAACAGTGTCATTTTCAGTAACTGATGGAAATCTGATAAAAGAAATTTCTTTTGTTAGTCAATATACAATAAACAAATAGTAAAATCAAATAACAAAGCTTTAGAACTGAATAATTTCAATAACATAAAACATATTAAAAACTATTTAAAAATTAATTATTATAATTTATTGATATGATAAAATTTTCCATTTTCATTATTAAATTAAAATTAACCTGTTATCATTTGTATTTGAAGAATGTGTACTTCGGCTTTCGCTCCATAAGAAGAAATTGCATCTGTCGGGAGGCTGTTTTGGACATTTGTAAAATTTTCTTCCTAATAAAATATGATAAAATAAAAAAATTAAGATATTTCTTATTATCTAGAAATTAAATTCTATTGATTTTTTTCTTCTTTTGAAATAATTATTTGTTAGCACAGACAACATAAGTTAAAATCAATGATTGCATTTTTACTGATTTTTCTCCCTACTATGAGCGATTCCTCAAGGTTCTAATTTAAATATCTATCATAATTTGACAAAAAATAATAAAAAAACATTTACTATGTGTACAATGTCATTGAATCATAGTCATTTTACTATATCTTACTGTGAAATGAAATGTGGCCATGATTTAAATTTGTTCAAATTATATCTGCATTTGGAGTTGCATTTAATTCCAGATTTACTTTTAATAATGATATTTCTAAAGCCATTAACGGAATAATATTTCTGAGATATCCTTCAGAAATATTATTCCAAAGGATTTTTCTCTATTTTTTTTAGATCTGTTCAACATGCACTATTACAAGATTGTAATTTGGACTTCAGCATCCTCTACTCTTATTGATACAGTCAGCTGTGTTAAATAAAGTATAGTTTTTCTCTAAATAAGTTTAGTAATATGCCTTTTCATCCTTCTCCTGATGCCACACAAAATTGTCTTAAGCTTCCAAGTCTAGCTGAATAATAAAATGTAAATTCGAATAAACAGAAAGTGTTCTAATTCCAGTGTAGTAAGGATCGCTTTGCTAAACCATTTGTTTGTTTGCTAGCTTATTAATGGCTTGCCTGTACTAAGCCTTATGAAACATATGGAACATCAACACACACTTATATTAAAAGTATTTCAATAGCATCATCTGTACTCATGATATAAAAATTAGAGTACTAATGAAACACTCATCTCATTTAAAAACATGTTTATGTAGAGAGAGAGGAGAGAGAGAGAGAGAGAATCCATTTAAATTTAATTTGTTAATTTAATTAAAAATGCAATATTTCATAATCTTATAAAAGAAATATTATATTTTGTAATACCGTTTAAAAAAATAAAAAAGTGACTAATATAACTTAATTTATTAAATAAAATAAACTAATTCTTTTATTCCATATGTCCAAATATTAAGCATAATGTTTTAACAAATAAAAGCATCTTGAATGGTCTATTATTTTATAAATTTTGTATGTATATATATATATAAGTTAACCAAGAAAACCCAGCAACGAGTTGTTTAACTTTCTTGGAAACATTTTAAATTTTGGTGG
This sequence comes from Centruroides sculpturatus, assembly GCF_000671375.1. Taxonomy (NCBI): domain Eukaryota; kingdom Metazoa; phylum Arthropoda; class Arachnida; order Scorpiones; family Buthidae; genus Centruroides; species Centruroides sculpturatus. The sequence goes on along the minus strand of NW_019385058.1, from coordinate 164,342 downwards.
CATGATCTGTTATGCTATTTTATTAAAAAAACTTTTTATATTTTTAATTATTATAAAATGGTTTGCCAAAAAGCTTAATTTTCAAGGTTGGGATGTGTTTTATGAAAAACTGTAAATGCTAGTAACAAGTAAAATTATCATTAAGTCAGACCCTACTTGAGATGTGACACACAATCCCCCTTTATCTTCCCACCCCATTGACCTATAACCACCAAAATTTAATAGCATCAATCCCTCTAATACACAAATCTCACTGCAAAATTTCAGAAATTTTTGACAAAAAGCACAGGAGTTATTAAGCTTAAGCTTCAAAGAGAGTGAACAAAATTAGTCTCCCCCCACACACACTAACATCCGTGCATACAGAAAAAACCAGTTCTTTTGCATTTCTCAATGTTTCAAGGTCCCATGTCCAAAAATGTAAATATCTTGGGGAGTTCATTTTTGACTGATCACCACACTTTCCCTCTGTTATATATAACAGAGCTGGGAAAGTAAAACAATAACTTAATAATGATTGCTTGCTGCCTTTATACTTTTACTACAAGACAATTTTAAATTTCACTGTTCATACTGTTAGTAATTCTTTCTAAATTCAAGTACTTTTTTTACAAATTTGGATATATTAACCTGAGACCTCATAAATTAAAATTATTCTGAAATTAGCTTTATTTGTTTAAATTATTCGAAGTAAAATAAAAGGATTGAAATAAAAACAATACATATACAAAATGAAATTTAAGTAATACAATGCATGTTAAATACATAATTTAATCTTAAATAAGGAATAAATAAATTTTCAATTAAACAAACATTAAATAAATAAATCAAAGAAAGTAAATTAGGATGCAAATTAAATGCAGAGAAAGTATGTAATTACTCTTCTAAACATATTCATATTATTATAACAGAATAATCTGAATATAGAATAATTTTATTCTGGAAAGTTAAATTTTAAGTGTTTACAAATGTATTAGCAATGCTGTCTTCAATTTTAAAAATCATCTGACAAGTACTTACATATTTTATAATGATAATAAACTATGTAACATGTTTACTGTTTATTTTTCTTTATATTTCATGTTTTGATGAATATAATATATATTTGATGAAATAATGAATATTTCATGGTTTGAAAACAATATTATTTATTAAATAATATTGTTTTCAAACCAAATTACATATGAAAAAGTGAAATATCTATCAAATATAGTTTTTCGGTCTATTTATAAAATTACTTTTATTACAATTCATGCTTATTTTAAATCCTTGACTATTAAAAAGTTAAATATTATTTTAATGCTTTACACTCATCAGTCAATTTTATGATACAGTAATACCTCGACTTATACTACCCCGACTTATGCGAACCTGGAGTTACATGATTTTCAAATCTCGTCGATTCATCTTTTGTTTGAGTGCCATGCAACTCTTGATTACTCACTCCCCCCACACTATTGTTCGGCTTACATGTTTGGACGTGTCGCATGGAATCGATACATAGCTACAATTTATTTTGTGTTATTTATTTCTGTTTGTTATATCTATGGAGACTTGAGAGAGACTATGTGATGATTTCTTGTAACCGTGAACGAATCAAAAGACGAGATTAACGAGATAAGATTAACAAGAACATTTATTAGCTTACATACATCCGACTTGAATTTTACACAAATTGTGAAATTATACCCCGACTTATGCGAATTCGACTTATGTGGTTATCGCTCAGTCCCACCTATCGCGTAAGTTTGGGGTATTACTGTATACTAAAAATGCATAAAAAAGCCAAAATTTGAAACTCTCAGATTCTTTTAAAATATATTTTTGATTTCCTTCATAAAACACAAATTAATTTTGTGTTTTATATGTTTGTTCGTTTAAACTTTGAATTTTAAATGAATTTATTCTAAATAATCATAATTAATATTATTCAAAATTTAAAAATTTATATTATACAGGTATTCCTTGTATAACATGGTAGTTACATTTCAAAATAGTGCTGTGTTATGTGAATGTGAAAATACAGATTTGCATAACACAGCACTATTTTGGAATGTAAGACCTAATGCAAAACATAGGGTTATGTTCTGAAAGTTAACAAAAGTGTAAATTTCTTTTTCGTTATTAAGAGAAATACATTTATTAAAGCAATCAATAATTTATTTCCAATCAATAATTAACTAACAATCTCAATTAAAAGTACTGTGTTAAGCATTAATATTAATTTTAGTTAAACTAGTGTATTTTCTTTTTACAAAGTATCGTAGTCATCTCAGCTTTTTTCTTAATCTTAATCGGAAGTATCAGCAACATTTTCATATTTTTTAATTTTTATCATAAAAAATTTTTATGGATGACGAAATAAAAATATGTTATTAATCAAAAATTTGTTCTAGCAAGTTGCATTTGTTCAATCAAGTACCAAGTGACTTTTTTTTCAGAATTTGTGTTTGAATATAGAATAGTTTGAGTACAGAGATACTACTGTATTTCATTCATAATTTTATGAATAATTAATTGCTTACCAACAGTTATAAAAAAAATTTAAATAAACTTTACTAAATACAAATTTAATTTTAAAAAGAAAACATGGTGACAGTCTTAAATGCTAAAGTCTGAAAGCAATGACAATGACACCCGGTTGATAGGAAAGTTGGTTCATTTTTTTCTTCCTTGTCCTACCAGTTTTCATTAAAGTAATCTGACAAAAAGCACAATAACTATTTAAAAATTTCAATATTCTAAATCCGTGGGCAAATTTGAAATGACAGGTGTTCTTACTTAAATAAAAAACATATTGAATAACAAAATTTACACTTAAAAATTGTAAGATTTTGTGCAAAGTAATTCCAAAACCATGTTGGAGTGAAACCAGAAGTCAAGTTTTATAAAGGCTATCCCTAATTTTTGAACTGTGTTAGAGAAAAACCGTGTTGTACAGGGATACATGTATATATATTTAAAAACTGACAACATAAAATTAAAGCACTGATTGATATAGAAAGTTTTTTTTTTTTTTTTAACTGTACAGAGGTTGTGACTAATCTCACAGATAAATTCAGAATAATTTTTTAAATATTTTTGTTCTGAAACAGCCAAAAATCTGGCAATTTTGAGTAGCTACCCTTAAGAGACTGGCAACATTAATTACCTAGCATTACTTTATCAGTTTTTTGTTAGGTAAAAACTGCATGTTTTTCTCAATGCTATCTTAAACCATATCTGAGAGATACCAAAATCCATTAGACCATTTTGTTATTTTTAGATTGTTTTTTTTTTTTTCATTTTCTGTTTGAAATGGAAAATATTGCATATTGAATTGACAATAAAAAGGATGATGAAGAATTACAATAGATGTTACTTGAATTAGATGATGAAAATTTGATGATTGAATCTGAAAATGATATAGACAATAACGACATAATGGAAGAACATGCATAAAATTCTGGTAATGAAAAAATTAATATGCTAACATATTACGTTAGCATAAATAGTCAATTATTGCAAGTTTTATTCCAATTTATTTTGGTACAATTTTTTATATTAAAATCTGTTAAAACTTACATATTTTTTCCCTTATAAGATGCACTGTTTTGCACTTAAAATTTATCTGTAAATAGAATGTGTCTTACAAGCCATATCCATGTTATACTGTAGAGGAATATTTTTTTTCCTAAAAAAACTGACATGAAAACTGTGATATGTACAAGGGTAAAAATTGCAGTAATATTTCTTCTCATACTTTAAGAAAATTTTATATACATATTTTTTAATTTAAACTATTGACAACCAATACACATTTTAAAGCAGTTTTTTTTTATTACTGTATCTAATAGATACACCACAAACTTTACAAGGTTAAATATTAGTTATAAACAATTACATCTTTTAACTAACTTCATTAATTATACAATAAATAAAATATAAAATGGTTATTTAACATTTTAAGTATATTTATTCTATTTATTATATATATTCAATAATTAAGATTGCAGAAAAGACACTGCTAATAACAATATAGATTTTTTGATAAATAAATAAAGCATTACTAATAAATAAGGAAAATAATAAATACCAAAATGAATAATCATACTATTAATAAATAATAAAAAAGCAAACTATTTAAATATCTTTAACTTTAATAGTTATAATTAACTTTCACTTTTAAATTACATTGTAATATCCTCCAAAAAATTTAATCATAATTTATTATTAAAAATATTTTATTTTCTGTATCACCAACATGTGATTAAGATATTATCCATTAAAGATGTTATCTTAAATCAAATATAAAAATTATTGAAAATGTAATAAGTTTATACTAAATTGAAATGGCAAGACTGCTTAAAATTGAAATTGAAGTACACGAAAACATTTATTTTTTCTTTATATAAATTGCAGAATATCAAAATAATACTATAAATAATATTTTACTTATAATTAACACTTCTAAATAATCCAAGTCTTTTTTAATGTGCCAGATTCTTTTTCTGATATAATTTTGGTTTTCACTTTACTAATATCAAAAAAATGATAAAACTTATTTTAAAATGGCATTTTTTTTCAAAGTACCATAAAATGTAAGGCACAATAAATTTTTTTAGACGTCAGAAACCCAAAAGAAAGTTAGGTAGAAAATTTAATGCTCCTCCCTGTATCAAAAATGCGGTTAAACAGTAATAAACACATCTTTTGAAAGCATTTTATTTTCTTGTTTACAATGCTTCATGACATCTACATTTATAAATGTATTCATTTATGACTCCATTATCAGGTTCAGAGGATGTGTGGATCAATACAGATTCAAAGTCAAAATTACTATCTGTATGATCAATGTTTTAACAACTTAGATCATGAACTGGCACCTAATACACAAGATAATGTTCTTGATGGTGAACTTTCTATCTTTGAACTTCATAAAGCTCTAATTCAATTAAGAACTAAATCAATTCTGAGTTTGGAATTGTATTTTGACAGAATATTTGAAGAATGGTTCTCTGTTTCCAAAAGAAATATTAAAAATTTGTAATAAAGTGTACTCTTCAGAGAAAATTCCTTAAAATTGGAAAAAATAGTTTCTGTATGATTCATAAGCAGTTTGACCAAAAAAAAAAAAAATATGTATAACTACCATCCAACTGCAATATAATGTATAGGAAATTGTTAATCTTATGTTGAAAAGTCATTTGATTAAATGGATCAGAAATTCATGATATTCTGGACAGAAACCAATTTGCATTCTTAAAAGGAAAAGGATGTATGGTAGCTATAATTGATAATCTTATTCAATTTGCTTTTCTTAAAAAAAAAAAAAAACAAGACAAAGACTTTTGGCTTTTTTTACCAATTTATCAAAGACCTTTGATCTGGTGCCAATTGACACCTCAATTAGAAAATGTTATGTTTAAAATTAAATAACAAATTCATTAAATTAATAGTTAAACTTTTCACAAACATGACACAAACAATTTTCATCTAGCTAACTCTGTTCTCAAGATTAAGGAAGAACAGGCAGACGATACTGGGAATCTAGTGGTCTACTATTTAAAAATTGCAGTCCAATCAATGTTTTTGTTAGCTATTGTCATCAAAATAAGATTAAAATTAATTAAAAGAATAATAATAGTGTTTCAAAAAGGAATAAAATTACAAAGATCTGCTAAATGGGACATAAAAGAAACTAAGGTTATGATAATAAATGAATAGAAATACCTGGAGTGATTATGTTCTATACTGATTCTTATACCAAACATTTTAAATTTCTCAAACATAAAATAAGGGAAATAACTTTTGAGTTACTAAGTTGGATCACTAAAGTTGAAATTTTCTTATCAAAAATTTATTTTCAGTTATTCAATGCTATTATAATGGGCAGTCTCTTATATGGGGCCCATTGTTCCGAAAGGACATTGAACTGATTCAAAACTAATTTATAAAGAAGGTTTTTAAAATAGAAAAATTGGTCCCAGGCTATATGTTTAGATTTAAATTTCAAAAACCATATCTTTCAATAAAAATTGTGAAACTTTTATTTAATTATTTTTTTAAATTGATGCAGGACTCATATTTGGCACCTTTCTCCTTTAGAAGAATTTTTTGTTAATAGATATAAAAAGGTCACTGAGAAATCAATTATTATATGTATGGAAGTATTTTACATATTTTTGAGGAATTGTTTCCTTAAGTGATTTTTCAATCTGCAAATATATTTGCTTCTCCTCTAAGAAATGTAGTAAGAAGATGGGAAATCAAGTGTGCTAATACTGATTTATTATCTTTGAAGACTTCTAAATAACATGACTGGTACAAAGACATCACAATGAGTAATAAACCTCATTATAAATCCTATAAACTAAGTTATCATTCTCTCTCATCACTTTTATAAACAATTAAATAAGCTGCAGTTGAGATATAAAGATCAGACTATTTTGTTTGTGAATCAACATTGTTCATTCTACAGTGATATGGAAAACTCAATATTGCACCTACTTGTTTACTGTAAAAATCTTAAATCTTATAGAGAAATACTGTTATTTTTACCTCTGATAATTTATCTAACAAAACTGTTACTTATTATACCAAACTGTCATTAAAAATGATCTGCTTATATGTTAATTTCATAAATTACATATTTATGCAATCATGTTACATTAAATCTTAGTTTTTCTATTAATTATTATTCTTTTGTTAAACTAGATGTTTACTGCTATTTTCATATTGAAAATATGTTATTTTGTTATTGTAATACCCCAATGATAAGGGTAATCCTAAATGGACAAATAAATGAAATGAAATAAAGAGCTGCATACACCTAAGTAAAAATTTAACTTATTTTATATAAACTATTAAAATTTTAAGTAAGAATACCTTCATTAGGCCCCGGTTTTCTAACAGTTAGAAGTACAGCACTCTCTCCACAATGACATACTACATCAATATCATCATCCAAACTTGGCTGTACAGCAATATTATGAGTTCTTACACACTGCTGACTTGATGATGCTATTGAATTTACAGTTCTAAAAAGAAGATAGGCAATATTTTAAATTAATAAAATGATATAATCAACAAATATAAAAAATAAATAAATAACTGTTATATAAAATTTTCTAATTTGAATCAAATAAATTGAAATAAAATTTATTTTTTGCATATATTCCAGTTTAAAAATTTAATTTTTTCATTTTTATAGATTTCATTTGTTTTTTTATTGCCATGTATGATAAAAACATATACAACAAATTAAATATTAAAAAAAATAGTATTATTGGATTGTATGGATTGATAGGATAAGGCAATGTAACATATGGGTAATTTGCCAAGGGGGGAGGCCTAATGGAAACACTTTCTATGAAGAACTGGTCTCTATTTAGATATTAAACATGTAAAACAAACCTGAAAAACTAATTTGATCAACTAATTGGTCAGGCACAAACAAAATTATTATTGATAAATAAATAAATTCTTAAAATAAAAATGGTTAAAGAAAAGTACAATCATTCAAATAATTCTTATTTACAATAATACTCTATTAATAATATGGTATAATATGTTTAAATAACCGATTGTAAAACTGATAAAACTTTTTCTATTAAAAATTTACCTCATCTTTTTTTACTGAACATTAAATTAATTGTAAAATTAATAACAAAAATATCAAAGTAATGTTTTTAATTTTCTCAAAGAATATGTTTTAGAATGCATTTTCTCAGAGGGTGTGTTTACATTCAATTTGCACAAGTATATCAAAATAATGTTTGATATAAAACTTATGTGTAATAAATTTTAATAAATGTGTAGTCTTATAATTTTCAAACATTTATTATAATCATACTAAAAGGAATACAAGTTAGAATATTGGATGGTAAAAAATTAATAAAAATTTAAATACATAAATAGTATTTCTTGTAATTTTCTTAGTATTAACTTTTCTTTATAATTCTCTGATTTAAAATCAATAATCAAGTTTTATTATTTATTTTTTTCTAAAGATAATTTCTGAAATTAGGCAAAGTTGGTGTGAATGCATGAAATGCACTTATCATTCTTGACTTATCATACATTACAAATTAATATACTAAATACATTCTATGCTGAACAAGGGTAATTCTGCCAAGACAGCAAAACTAAAAGATCTTATTGCCTCTAGCATAACAAACATTATAGAAAATGAATGAAAATAGCAGTAATGAAGATGTTAATACTGGGAACTCTCGAGATATATTTGTATCTCAATAGAAAAGGATTTTTATTTGTTGTTATTTTGACAACATTGTTCCTCATTTTATATATGATTGTTTCAGTCAAATAGAATTTAGCCATTTTGTTATTAATATAATTAACAAAATTTTGCCATTTAATTCCTTTCTTGACTCTATATATGAATTTTATTGATATAATTAGAAAATAAATTAAAAATTATGATACTTTTATGTTATACATCCATAAGCCACATCATGTGGCACATGCTAATATCACACCACATCACACTACATTATTTTGCAGTAGAGTCAAGAAAGCAATTGAGTGGTTTTTTTTGTTAGTTAATTTTCTAACACTGAATCATAGAATTAAAAAATCAGAAGCAAAATTTATTTCAAAATTAATCCAAAATGATTATTATAAAAAAAAATTTACAATTATCCTCTTCAGGCTGATTTGATTCAACCTGAAGAGGATAGTCGAAATTATCCAAAGTACTCGCAACTGTGAATGACATGTTTATTTTAACGCCACAAGACAAATTACATTACAAATTATAAAGTACATTACTTTTTAACATTATACTAGATAAACATTTAGCATAAAGTGTATTTAATTTTCTTATTACAATTCATTTATAAAAAAGTTTTGAATTTGTAATATGTATTTTTTTTACATGCTTTTTTATCATCATCATCAAATATGCTCATTTAATTACAATATATTTTTATAAATCATTCAAATGTTTGTTAGATTTTTGATTACTAAAAAGTAATACATTCAATCCAATAATTTTATAAAAAACAAACTCTGAAAGCTATAGTATCAGTAAGAATTTCTCCCCCACACAATTTTTGAAATTTACAAATATTTAAAATATTAATTAAAGAAAATTATGAAAATTATATAATGTTCAAAAATGTACCTTAACGGTTGTCTCCCAGAAGTTTGTGAAGCTGGAAGAATTGATGTCTGATTAAAACCACTATCATTTGAACTAACATTAGAGGCCATGGATATATTTCTTCCTGTGTTTAATGCTGAAAAATATGCTATTTTTAAGACATGTATTACTCTATAATTCTTAGTATTAATTAAAAAATTCAAATTTATTCGTTATCTAATTAATAAAATATTTTTAAAAAATTATAACATTAAACCTAAATAAATCAACTAATAATAATAATAATAATAATAATGTGAGGCTCTGGACAAGTGCAAACCCTCACTGAAAATTGCATTAAAATAATTAAAAAGAAAATAGAAGCTATAAATAATTCTTTTGTATGAAAATGCAACATGAACTTATAAACAATAGAATGATGTAAGCACTAAGATCAACCATCTCAGGTTGGGAATAAATTAAATTTTGATCTCTCCTGCAATCTAAGTTGAAATCTCATTACATATAGTAATGAGTGAGCAACCACTTAGAAAGCGAGATTGAGGAAAGGCAATGAATCAGAATGAGCAATTGAGAACAGAAATTAATAAAAATCCATAAATTCAAGGATGTGACAGCTTTTCCCAAAAGTTCCAAGTGTTGGACCAATTGTTGTGTGTGTTTCTCGTGCTTGTCTTCATCTCCCATCCTCGGATCAACATCTTCCCATCACCATAAGTTGATTGCATCGTCCTGGAGTCTTCAAGGGAACAGTTCCCTTGAAGACTCCAGGACGACGGGCAACCAGGGACATTCCTTTATTTGGGACTATCTTGGAAAAAAGAGGGAGATCCAGAGGCCACCGCCAAATTANTAGAAATACATACATCACACTACAGAAGGCCACTATATTGAATACATGCCACATTGTTAGGAAATTCCTGAATACTGACACTGACACTGACACTGACACAGACACACTTATTTAATTTTAGTTTTGTTTTGGTTGCTATGCCTTGACTCTGGTCCGGCATAGTACACAGCCACCGGTTTAACCGAGTATAACCCACTGAACCCAACACAATAATAATAATAATAATAATGTGAGGCTCTGGACAAGTGCAAACCCTCACTGAAAATTGCATTAAAATAATTAAAAAGAAAATAGAAGCTATAAATAATTCTTTTGTATGAAAATGCAACATGAACTTATAAACAATAGAATGATGTAAGCACTAAGATCAACCATCTCAGGTTGGGAATAAATTAAATTTTGATCTCTCCTGCAATCTAAGTTGAAATCTCATTACACATAGTAATGAGTGAGCAACCACTTAGAAAGCGAGATTGAGGAAAGGCAATGAATCAGAATGAGCAATTGAGAACAGAAATTAATAAAAATCCATAAATTCAAGGATGTGACAGCTTTTCCCAAAAGTTCCAAGTGTTGGACCAATTGTTGTGTGTGTTTCTCGTGCTTGTCTTCATCTCCCATCCTCGGATCAACATCTTCCCATCACCATAAGTTGATTGCATCGTCCTGGAGTCTTCAAGGGAACAGTTCCCTTGAAGACTCCAGGACGACGGGCAACCAGGGACATTCCTTTATTTGGGACTATCTTGGAAAAAAGAGGGAGATCCAGAGGCCACCGCCAAATTAGAACTTCCAATATCATGGATATCTTGTAAGCTCCCTTAGTGTCAAATAAACGGTTTCTTGTAAACATAAGAGTCTGTCTTACTGCCATATTCACCAACATGAATTAGAGTTAGGGTTAAATCACAAGTTATTGGTAAATTGGTATTCACCAACTCCAAATCTCCAGTCAAACACCAATAACTCTAACTCTAGAAAATTGGCAAGCATATGATAATCTCTGGGTTTAATGCATGCATAAAACAACCATTTTCAGAAAAAAAGATGACAGAAAATCTGAGATATGTAGATTATTTAGACTGTATAGAACAAAGTAGTAGGTGGATTATTTCTCCAAGAATAAATGATTTAGAACAATTGGATGATTATGACTTTCTGCATCAATATCATTTACCAAAAGAGAGAGTGAAAAACTTACTAGACCATACATATAAACAACTTACTAAACCTGATACATTGCAATATCACTAGTTTAACTGCTGTATAACATTGGGCTATAAATTAATAATAAATTTCACCCAAGAGAGAGGTGTTAGATGCCATCTTATAATTATATAATTATTATATTTAATACAATTTAATTTAATAATTTTTAAATTAAACTGTAAACTGGAAGAAAAGAATCAGCCCAGAGCAGGACTCGAACCCGCAACCCCTACCTGCTGTGTAAATGTGTTGCCAATTACGCTACTCAGACCTGTTTATATTTATATATATATATTAACCAACAATGGTTATATCATAATGTTAAATATACTGGAAGAGGAGATTGGACTGGAGTTCCAGGTAGCATAATTGGCAACACATTCAAACAGCAAGCGAGGTTTGTGGGTTTGAGTCCCAGGACTCTGGGCCGATTCTTTTTGCTACCCGAACCTCCAGTCCAATCTCCTCTTGCAGTAAATTTAACATTATGATATAACCATCATTGATTACTACAGTGACAACTGGGATGCATTCAGCTCCCTCGTCCTGTAAACTCCCACATAAGACACTCAGCCAGCAATCACATACCGGCAAGGTGCACACACACACACACACACACACACACACACAAACAGGAGGTCTGGGTAGCATAATTAACAACGCATTCAAATGGCAAGTGGGGGTGTGGGTTTGAATCCACTCCAGGCTGATTCTCTTCTCCCAGTTTAATCTAAAAATTATTTAATTAAATTATAATTTTAAATCTTCTGAAACCGTGTTGTCTTATTTCTTTGATTCACTAACACAAAGTGTGTTTCTATTTCAACACTTGGCGATATTCCATCTTTATTCAGTCGACTGAATAAAGATGGAATATCGCCAAGTGTTGAAATAGAAACACACTGTGTTAGTGAATCAAAAAAATCAAATAAATTATAATTATTAAATTTAATATGAGATAATGCCTACTGCCTTCCTCTTGGGTCAAATTTATTAGTAATTTATTATTATTTATCACCAATTTATATCCCAATGTTATACAGCAGTTGAAATAATGTTCTTACTAGGCTGAATTGGTCATAGTTTGTTTGTAATAACATTTTGCCAAGAACATATCATCACACTTTCAAGAACATTTTATGGTCAGTGAAGGTACTTATAGAAAAAATGTTTAAACTCAAAAAAATATGAACGTTTTGTTCCAATCTAAAATAAAAAATACCATGTTCCATTTCAAAAATCTTTTGGCCTGGATATCCATCCCATTTCTAGCCAGTATGAGAGTCAAAAATATCACCATCTAATGGGTATGCTCAATTTAGTTATCAAAATTTTTAAGATTTTTGTGAAACATGCTTCCCTTCATTTTAAAAGGGTTGTACAGGTGGTTGAGACACCAGTATCTACTTGCATTAGAACATAAGAATACAAATGTTACAACGCTTGCCATAAAATTTGCATTGATTTAGGAATAATCAGACTAATTGCGAGATAATACCATCCAAAAGTAAATAAATTAATAATAAAACATGCGATAAAGTTTTGTAAAGCATTGTGTTGTCTCAATACTTTGTCTTACTTTTTTTACAACTAATAATGTAAATATGTTGAAATATTTTTAACATAATGAAAGTATTTTTAACATAATGAAAGTATTTTTAATATAATCATTCATTTTTTAATCCAGTCAAATGTTTTTGTATTTTTGTTTGTAGAAAACTATTTCATATAACTGGTTAAAATGCTTTTTTTTTCTTTTTCTTTTTACTCTCTCTGCCCTGTGACAACTAGTAAAAGCTGACATTTTAACTACCTTGTCAGCAAGTTAAAATTCATTGCTAACATTAACAGTAATATTCATAACAATGTGTGGAAGATTAAAATAAATATTAAAAATAATTACAATTATTATTAAAATTTAATTGATAAAATCAATATCTACCACTATTAGGCATAATTCTTCTGATACTTAAGGCCTGTAGAAAGTTTTCATCACATCCTCCAATACATCCAATGTAGCTATTAAAAGAAAAACTTAAAATGTATTCTCATCTTTTTTAAAAAATTCAACAACAAAATATAAACAAAAAGTTGTATTCTTACTTATCTGGATAGAGGGGAGCTAAAGATCCCTTCTCAAATTTGAATTTAAGTTTTCTAATTTGACACTATTAAAAAATATTGTTATTAAAATTAAAAATTAATTATATTAAAAGAATGATTATTTCTATATAATTAATTTAATTTATTAATTTTTTTAAAAACAAACAGTCCTTAAAATTGAATAAAAACACATGCTATACATTGAAAGAATATATTTATTAAATAGTTTATAAAAAATAAATTATTTTAAAAATAATTAAAAGTTAATTTTCAAAGTTAAACATTTATTCTTCACTGAATTTAATCTACAGATATGACAAAATTAAATATTAGTATTGCAAGTCGTCACTTAATGTCATCGACAGGTTCTTGGAAACTGCAACATTAAGTGAAACAACACATAACAAAACTAATTTTACCACAGACTAAATAATATAAACAAGATGTAGTTCATTAATATTATCAATTTTATTATTTATGAAGAAAACTCAATAATGATAATTGTGAATGATTACAAATGTGCTTCTACCTTTTCTCAACAACATTAAGTGAAGATTTGCTGTACAGTAGGTCAGCGGTCTCCAACCTTCTTATTGCCGCGGACCGGTCATCGTTTGATATTTTATTGCGGCCCACTGAGGGGGGACGTTGATTGTTTATATTTTAGATTGATTTAATTTAATAATTTTAATTTCATTGTATTTAAACATGCCTTCAAAATAAAATATAGTTACACCAAAAAATGAATATAATGTGATTTAACATTTTAACTCACTAGAACGTTAAATCAATGAGAACCCTGAGCTTGTTTCTTTGCAACAAGACGGTTCCATCTGGAAGTAATAAGAGACAATGACACCCAAAGTGTGTTTCTTATGTCCAGTTTATTCCGTTGTTCCGTCGTCCATTAAAAGTCGCACAAACCCGAGAGAAATACACCATAATAAATAAAATGGAAATACTAGTAATTTAATGTTCCTTGGGCGGCCCGGTACCATTTGATCCACGGACCGGTACCAGTCCACGACCCGGGGGTTGGGGACCACTGCAGTAGGTGATCAGTTAACAAACAGATCAGATAATGAACACTTTCGCGAAAGATTTTTATGATCGGCCAACGAACACTTCACTGAACAAACATAAAAAGAAGTGACAGAAAATAACAAATACTGATTGATTTTCCCTTGTCTTCAGGTAACAATTCAAAACCTTTCGGAGCGCGGGAGACGTCAACATTGATGCTCAACCCAATACCGATCAGATAGTGTCTTCCCAAACTTTGAAACTATCCATTGTAATTCCAGCTTTTTGTTTACTTTTCTGACAATTTTTTTATAGTCTTTGAGAGACTGTCGGGCACTCCATAAGTTTTACGTCGGTTTTTATTTTCTAAATGTGAACGTTTAACTGTCCTATTGGGTATTTGTTAATGTTTTAACACCAAAATTTCAAATTACATTTAGGCCTCACATTTACATAATTTTTTCATGTGCTAGTTGATTTCTGTTCTCTGAATTTTTGTGAGAGCTTTTCTGAACTTTTTATTTCAAACAGAAATTGATAATATTATGGAGCATAAAAAGAGTGGAGTATCAAGAACCATGCTCACCATAGAAACCAAGCAAGAGATAATAGCTAAAGTAAACAGTGGGCAGAAGATGTGTGTTGTTGCTAGGCAATATGACTTGAACACTACAGTAGGCACAATCTTAGCTAAGAAAGATATAATCAAAATGACTCAAAGAGCTAAAGGAGTAATGAAAACCACATCTGAGAAACAAAGATGTTCCATCCATGAAAAAATGCAGAGATTGCTTTTAATTTGAATAAAAGAAAGGGAAATGAAAAAAGATGTAACTTAGTATGACTATCATTCAAGAGAAAGCTAGAGAAATTTTTGATGAACTGAAAAAACAAACCCACATTTGTCACATGAGGAGATAGAATTCAAAGCTACTACTGGATGGTTTTCAAAGTTTAGTAGGAGAACTGGCATTAAACATGTGGTAATTCATAGTGAGTTTGCTAGTGCAGATACAGAAGAAGCTGAGAAGTTCTGTCTCAAATTTGAAGAATTCACTAAAAAAGAAGGATATTGTCCACAACAAATTTTCAATTGTGATGAAACTGGTTTATTTTGGAAGTGCATGCCAAACTATACCTACATTACGAAAAAAGAGAAAAATATTCCTGGGCATAAACCCATGAAAGACCAACTGATGTTACTTTTGGGAGCTAATGCTAGCGGTGATATGAAGCTTATCCTGCTTCTTGACTATCACTCTGAGAACCCTAGACCATTCAAAAAAATTTCATACTTAAAGAAAAACTGCCAGTGATGTGGAGATCAAATAAAAGAGCATCGGTCACACAGGCTCTTTTCAAAGAATGGCTGTTTGAAGTTTGTGCTCCAAGCATCAAGGATTATCTTCAGACCAATGAATTGCCATTAAAAGCACTATTGCTATTGGACAATGCACCAGGACACCCAAAAGACCTTGAAGATAATTTACTGGAAGACTTTCCCTGGCTGACAGTTCAGTTTCTACCTCCGAATACCACTTCATTGATTCAACCAATGGATCAAGAGGTTATTGCAGGTTTCAAGAAATTGTACATTCAAGCACCGTTTTGTCAATGTTTTGAAGGATGCCAGTTCTCCTGAATGATGACATTAAAAATGTTTTGGAAAGAAAAATTTGATATTCTTGAAGCTATACAGTTCATTCAAAAGGCATGGTCAGAAGTCACTCAACAACAGTTAAATTCTGCTTAGCAAAAGCTGTGTCCCTCCTTCATTCAGGGAGAGTGAGATGATGTCCCTGAAATTATGGATGAAATTGTGACAACTGCTAGAGATCTGGAATTGGAGGTGAATAAAGATGACACTGAAGAGCTCATAATGGAATCTGAAACTGATCTGATGACAGAAGAACTCCAAGAATGCTTAAATGAAGAATACCAAGAAACTCAGCGAGACGTGTTTTCTTCTGAAAAAGAGGAAGATGAAAAAGGATCAATGCCAACATCTGCTATTAAAGAAAAAGTTAATTTTCAAAGTTAAACATTTATTCTTCACTGAATTTAATCTACAGATATGACAAAATTAAATATTAGTATTGCAAGTCGTCACTTAATGTCATCGACAGGTTCTTGGAAACTGCAACATTAAGTGAAACAACACATAACAAAACTAATTTTACCACAGACTAAATAATATAAACAAGATGTAGTTCATTAATATTATCAATTTTATTATTTATGAAGAAAACTCAATAATGATAATTGTGAATGATTACAAATGTGCTTCTACCTTTTCTCAACAACATTAAGTGAAGATTTGCTGTACAGTAGGTCAGCGGTCTCCAACCTTCTTATTGCCGCGGACCGGTCATCGTTTGATATTTTATTGCGGCCCACTGAGGGGGGACGTTGATTGTTTATATTTTAGATTGATTTAATTTAATAATTTTAATTTCATTGTATTTAAACATGCCTTCAAAATAAAATATAGTTACACCAAAAAATGAATATAATGTGATTTAACATTTTAACTCACTAGAACGTTAAATCAATGAGAACCCTGAGCTTGTTTCTTTGCAACAAGACGGTTCCATCTGGAAGTAATAAGAGACAATGACACCCAAAGTGTGTTTCTTATGTCCAGTTTATTCCGTTGTTCCGTCGTCCATTAAAAGTCGCACAAACCCGAGAGAAATACACCATAATAAATAAAATGGAAATACCAGTAATTTAATGTTCCTTGGGCGGCCCGGTACCATTTGATCCACGGACCGGTACCAGTCCACGACCCGGGGGTTGGGGACCACTGCAGTAGGTGATCAGTTAACAAACAGATCAGATAATGAACACTTTCGCGAAAGATTTTTATGATCGGCCAACGAACACTTCACTGAACAAACATAAAAAGAAGTGACAGAAAATAACAAATACTGATTGATTTTCCCTTGTCTTCAGGTAACAATTCAAAACCTTTCGGAGCGCGGGAGACGTCAACATTGATGCTCAACCCAATACCGATCAGATAGTGTCTTCCCAAACTTTGAAACTATCCATTGTAATTCCAGCTTTTTGTTTACTTTTCTGACAATTTTTTTATAGTCTTTGAGAGACTGTCGGGCACTCCATAAGTTTTACGTCGGTTTTTATTTTCTAAATGTGAACGTTTAACTGTCCTATTGGGTATTTGTTAATGTTTTAACACCAAAATTTCAAATTACATTTAGGCCTCACATTTACATAATTTTTTCATGTGCTAGTTGATTTCTGTTCTCTGAATTTTTGTGAGAGCTTTTCTGAACTTTTTATTTCAAACAGAAATTGATAATATTATGGAGCATAAAAAGAGCAGAGTATCAAGAACCATGCTCACCATAGAAACCAAGCAAGAGATAATAGCTAAAGTAAACAGTGGGCAGAAGATGTGTGTTGTTGCTAGGCAATATGACTTGAACACTACAGTAGGCACAATCTTAGCTAAGAAAGATATAATCAAAATGACTCAAAGAGCTAAAGGAGTAATGAAAACCACATCTGAGAAACAAAGATGTTCCATCCATGAAAAAATGCAGAGATTGCTTTTAATTTGAATAAAAGAAAGGGAAATGAAAAAAGATGTAACTTAGTATGACTATCATTCAAGAGAAAGCTAGAGAAATTTTTGATGAACTGAAAAAACAAACCCACATTTGTCACATGAGGAGATAGAATTCAAAGCTACTACTGGATGGTTTTCAAAGTTTAGTAGGAGAACTGGCATTAAACATGTGGTAATTCATAGTGAGTTTGCTAGTGCAGATACAGAAGAAGCTGAGAAGTTCTGTCTCAAATTTGAAGAATTCACTAAAAAAGAAGGATATTGTCCACAACAAATTTTCAATTGTGATGAAACTGGTTTATTTTGGAAGTGCATGCCAAACTATACCTACATTACGAAAAAAGAGAAAAATATTCCTGGGCATAAACCCATGAAAGACCAACTGATGTTACTTTTGGGAGCTAATGCTAGCGGTGATATGAAGCTTATCCTGCTTCTTGACTATCACTCTGAGAACCCTAGACCATTCAAAAAAATTTCATACTTAAAGAAAAACTGCCAGTGATGTGGAGATCAAATAAAAGAGCATCGGTCACACAGGCTCTTTTCAAAGAATGGCTGTTTGAAGTTTGTGCTCCAAGCATCAAGGATTATCTTCAGACCAATGAATTGCCATTAAAAGCACTATTGCTATTGGACAATGCACCAGGACACCCAAAAGACCTTGAAGATAATTTACTGGAAGACTTTCCCTGGCTGACAGTTCAGTTTCTACCTCCGAATACCACTTCATTGATTCAACCAATGGATCAAGAGGTTATTGCAGGTTTCAAGAAATTGTACATTCAAGCACCGTTTCGTCAATGTTTTGAAGGATGCCAGTTCTCCTGAATGATGACATTAAAAATGTTTTGGAAAGAAAAATTTGATATTCTTGAAGCTATACAGTTCATTCAAAAGGCATGGTCAGAAGTCACTCAACAACAGTTAAATTCTGCTTAGCAAAAGCTGTGTCCCTCCTTCATTCAGGGAGAGTGAGATGATGTCCCTGAAATTATGGATGAAATTGTGACAACTGCTAGAGATCTGGAATTGGAGGTGAATAAAGATGACACTGAAGAGCTCATAATGGAATCTGAAACTGATCTGATGACAGAAGAACTCCAAGAATGCTTAAATGAAGAATACCAAGAAACTCAGCGAGACGTGTTTTCTTCTGAAAAAGAGGAAGATGAAAAAGGATCAATGCCAACATCTGCTATTAAAGATCTTTTGAAGAACTGGGAGGATGTCAGAACAACGGTCTTAGAATGGCATCTAAACCAAGTTGAGGTTAACAGGCTTAGGAATCTCTATGACGACAATGCTATTAATTACTTCCGAAAAATCCTGAAGAAGAGAGAAAAGCAATCGACATTGGACAGATTCTTTAACCCCTACAAACGGAAAAAAACATGACTAATAAAAATGCAAGACTGTATATATGTATTTTTATTATTACATATAAATAAACGTAGTAAGAAAGTACATATTTTTTATTTTTTGGAGTCTCCAGAACAAATTAATCAAATTCCCATAAAAACCTATGGTAAATCGATAATCGGTTAACGAACAATTTGGATAACAAACAAAGTCTTGGAACGGATTATGTTCATTAACCAATCATCCACTGTATATTAAAAAATATAAATAAATTGTTGGTGTTTTTACTCTTAGTACACGATAGTTAAATCAAACAAAATAATTTAATTTTATTTATATTTTTTTATAAAAACTTCTTGTGACATTAGTCTTATGTAAGCATTACAACTTATATTTTTCTGTAAATTAAAACTGTTAAAAATTAGAGTAAAAAGACTCCTATTATTATTACTATAGTATCAAGTTCCTACTAACTGAACAACTGGTAATAGCTAGGGAAACGCTCTCCCATTTTCAACAAACATGCAATATTTTATGTTTCCAGAAAAACTAAATTGTCCTAACACTTTAACACAAAAATAATAACTACATCAATAAATAATTCCAATTAAAATTACTGAATGCAAATGACCAATCTATAAATGTATATAGGTATTTGAATATACTGCATGTGTATGTATATATATAGTGTGGACCATTTTAATCAATCCAATAGAATAACTGAAAAATACACATGCTATGAAAAAATCATTGAACCAAAAATGCTATACTTTGAGGTGGCCATAAGATGAGGCCATCGTTTCATAATATACAGTGCTACAATCAGTGAAAATGGAACCAACTTCATTTCCTTCAAGGAAAACTCCCATTTTTTATTGCATATTCTGATTCTACATCAAAATTAAACAAACTTTTATCTAAAACATTTTTTCAAAAGAAGCACTTATCAAATAGTTATGAACAATTGAAGTTTTATGCAGACACCACATAGTGCATGCATAAATCTACAGATATATATATATAAACACATGCACAAACACACACTTATATCTTTGCAAAGGCTTTCTTGTAATTTCTTTTGTTTTTAATCTATTCTAAACTCCACATTTCTTGTCTGTAATGATTATTTTTATATAAAAATAACATATAAGTTAAATAGATTTATTAATTTTTTCAAAAATTATTTAATTAATATTAATTAAATATTCTATTTTTATGACACATCATTAATTTGTTTGTAATTCTTGCAACATTTCATGTTATGAAAGAAAAGAACTCCAAGATAAAAGTTAATGCATTAAAAATAAACATACAAATTCAATTACTTTAAAGCTAATTTGCTCATTATCAGAAAAAGCAAACACAAAATTCTATTGCTATAGAAGCAATACATAGAAATAAAAAATAAATTAATAAATATATAATATTCAATATAAAATGCTAGAAAAACAAAATTTTTATTATAAACAATAAAATATTCATCTAACATCTGGTTCTTTTATGGGAGATAAAACATCTAATCAGACATGCACTATCCAATCCACTATAAATTAAACAGGAGGTTTCCCTTCCATTTTTCAAAATATTTGCCTATTAAATTACAACAACATCTGGCTAAAACAGTAATGGTACCTTAGTGTGGAAAATGAATGCCTCCATTTTTAATAACTTAAGAAATGATTTAAAAAAAAAGGATATTTACAAAAGAATAGGATCTACAAAGTTCCAATCAATAATAGAAGAGATGAGTTTAAATATATATGGCAACAGCTTGTAGAATACAAAGAAAAAAAAATGAAGAAACACCAGAGATATATATCTAGGGAAGTGTAATACCATACTAGCATGGAATATTTTGAATAAAGATCTAAATGTCATATGGAATGAAGTAAAAGCCATTAAAATTCTAAAATCCACAGACTAATACTTCACAACAGAATCTTTATTGATTTATGAATGAAGTTTAAAAGCTATAAATAATATTGTTATTTCTGAAGACTCCAATAGTTTAATGACACATTGGAAATAGATAATTTGAACTTTGCTAGCCAATCGCTGAGAAACATCATTAAAATAATAATTTCTAATATTTTAGTTTTCAGAATATATATTGATTTATAAATGTTTTAAATCTTCCTTTCTATCAGTTTTTAGTTATTCTTTCTCTATGAATGTTCTAAAAGAGTCTATACAAAAGAAAGAACAGTCTATTTTATTATGAGTGTATCTTCAATTTAGAGTGTAATTAGAGTGTACTTTATTTCTATATCACCATGCAGGTGGCAGCTTATTTAAACCATGCTATTGCGATAAATTTTATGAAATTTTAGATATTATATAACTCAAATGTTTATAATTATTCTAATTATAATATAGCCCAGGCCATTCCCAATGGAGATGCATTGCAGCCACCTGCGTATCCAAGTCTTCAGCCTTATCCTGGAATCCGTAAGTAAAATGAATATAAACACTTGAAAAGTACTTGTTTTTCAGACTATATTATTTTGTGTAGGATTTATGAAATAGTGATGATTTACATTTTTAAATTATGATGATATAGACTTGATTTGANAAAGTAACTCAAAAATAGTTGATTTTGTTAAAATTTAAATTTTAAAAAATTAATTTATCATTATTAAAATTATACAACAGAAAATGCAAATTATAAATTCAATTTTTTAATGTGCTAAGCATTTTAAAACAAAATTTCTCTGGGAATAAAATATTTTGAAATATTAATTGAATTAGGTATAAGAGTGAAATTTGTGGACATGTAATTCATCATAATTTAATTTAAGAAGATTAAAGAACACAAACATACGATTTACATCTATCAAAAACATTTATGTGCGCAAATTTCTACTTTGAAAACAAGTGTAGGAAACTTTTTCCTACAAAGTAGAAGCTACATTTCTTGTATTGTCATAGCAAAACCATGTTCATCAGAAGACTGAAAGATCAGTATTTAACTTAATCATTTATGTTTATTGTTTATATAATAGCCACTTCAATTAAATTAACAAAACACTTAAGATTTTTCTTTTACTTTAAAATTTCTAATAGCTAATAAAAAAAATTATAATCAATTAGATTTTATAATTAGCTTATTTCTATTAAGTAAATTAAATTTATTAAATATCCTTTACTTTTCTTACAAATATTTATAGAGACAAATTTAAAATATATATACAATTAAAATTATGTAATTTACATTTTATTGATACATAATTAATTAATGACATTTTATGATTCTATTTATTTTAAAGGAAGTTAAACTATAGAAAAATATCTCTTCACACAAAAATATTTGCTTTAACGGTAGTTTAAGAGACAAAGCAGAATACAAAAAATAAAGTTCTAGTATTTGAACTTATATATATCATAAGGAATGCTTAATCTTTTGGGTGTTTATAATCTCTTTGTTTCTTAAACTTTATTAAAGCTAATGTTTTTTTTTCTGTTTTTAAATATATGGAGGTTTTTTATATACCTCTTCACATAGAGAGTTGTCAACAGATACATTTTCAACATAATTTGGTAACCAAATGACTGCATTACACTGAGGATAAGACATACAGCTTAAATAAAATCTGAAAAATTATGATTGTAAATCAAGTTANATCGGAAATGCGTATTACTTTTTAAAATTTAGCTTTAAAATTATATTTTATTATAATTAGATCACAGTATATAATATAAAGCATTAGGTTTACGTCTCTTATGATCTATATAAAACAATAGATTACCATGTTAATTTATTTTATATACTAGAAAAACTAAGTTATAATTCTAATTCTAACGACAATTAAATAACAATTTTCGATATTAAATGAAAATTTAAACTTAAAATTTTACAATAATAACTCTTTATTATAACTAAAAGTGTGGTTATAATAAAATAAACTCGAAACTAATAGACTAATGAAAGTTATATTTTATGATATTTGGATCGGATGAAATTCTATATTATATATTTTCCTAATATTTAATTGACGACCTCATTTCACCCTATAGAAAATCCTGATAAGAGTGCTGTTCCACTATCCACAATTGAGATACATTACTACAGATAAACAACAGTTTTTGACACTATATGATAAATCTAGTCTAGTGTGTAATTAATTACATCAACTAGATCAGTTATGAAAATGGATCTACTACACTGACAATATTAACAATTGATAGTATGTATTATACATTAAATTTACTGTACAAAAATATATAGATATTAACACCTGTATGTACTGTACTACTGCTGTTAGCATTGTACAGTACACTGCATACTCCCGTTAGTATGCAATATACACAAATCGCTGTATGGTACTGTACAATAGAGCGCAAACCCATGACGAAACAAAACGAAAACGATGTAAACCAATCATGTAACATATTACTAAAGGATACAGTCAATGAAATTTCGTGTTACTCTAATTATGCCATCTTAGTTCATTCAGTATACCATTTCTTAAATTTCTTTATGTATTAAAATTTATAAAATGTACACCTTTTTAAATTAAACACTCCTAGTGTTGTAGAAAGCTATAAATAAAATAAAATATGTAATATGTAGGTAAATAAATAAGTAGATGAAAAATAATAATTAGGTACCTATTTTAATGCCTTATTAAACTAAAATATAGATATTTGTACTATAAATTTGCCAGACTCACAACGATAGATATTGATTCGATTTAATCACTCTAGTGTTGCCAAATACAATATTAGTAGTGATGTATAAAAGGGTTGACATTCTATATATAACTACTACTTGTTTGATTCGTTCCTGATCAAACAATTTTTCCTTTCTCCCTTTTTAGTTAGAACATGTTCTAACTGAAAATGGAGAAGGAAAAGAATTTGTCCAAAAGTCACCTTATGGTCTTCCTGTAAGCACAGTTTCCTTTACTTGGAGATGGGCTACTTCAGCAGGAGCATCTGTAGAATCCATCAGCTCCATATGCTGGTCTCAACAATCAGATAGTTGTCTGAATCTAGATGTAATCATGCACACAATACCTTTCAAGAGAACTCTAGCTGTCTTCCAACTCAGTTGAGAGACCTCAAAAAATTGTCCAGGGGATCTTGGTCTCTTCACTTTTAAGGGGATCATCTGGTCCAATCCAGAGCAGGGTCAGTAACTCGCATTCAGATCCACCTCAGATGGGATCCCTGTGTGATACGTCCTGCTATGTTGACCCCCCTGCGGAAAAACTGAACTGCCCAAGTGAAAGACAAAATCACTTTGTCTCTGCCAACCGTTAAGCCTATATGACATTAGTGTATGTAGTATCTACATATTTTCAAAAATCCCTAAAATATATCAAAAATTGCTAAATTCCTTTTCTGCTACTGTCCCAATTAAGCGATTAAATTATGTATTAATTTATTAGTTTGGTTTCTGTTCGAAATTTGGCCCAATAAAGCGGCTGCCCCAATTAACTGGTGGTCCAATGAAATGGAATTGACTGTATTTATATTAAACCTATAACATAGAAAACTTTTATTGCATATGGAATATTTAAAATTAATTAATTACTTAAAATGTTTGTGAAACTTCATAATCTGAAAATAATATTCTGATCTTTTTTAAATGGAGAAATAGAAATAAAGAACACAAATAAAGTATTAACAAAAAGCTAATATTTAAAAAAAATAATCATAAAATCAATATCTTTATTAACTTATAATTAATTATACTAGTCTTACTATTTTAAATAACAATTATAAAATTTGTGTAACACTCACCTTCTGAAATTTGGCATTGTTGTTCATCTAAATATTTTGACAAAGCCTCATCTATTTTAATGGCCTATAAAACATAATACAAAAAGATTACAAATTTAACGTAAATTACTGAATCAACTAATTTTCCAATTTAACTGTTTTTTTGCTTTTTATTATTTTTAAACTTAATCTTAATCAGAATACAAAAAAATTCCCATAGGTATGAATTCATTAGAAGTTCACAAAGTCAACAAGTCTAAAAATTCTGTGAACTGTTTAATTAATGAATTTATGACAATTAAATATTTTTAATATTTGATTTTAGTCTGTATATATTTCCAACTACCAAAATACATTTTTCATTTTAGTTGAAGTTAGACAGGCTACAATAAAATGTCAAAGTCGCTAATGTTCTAATGTTTTTAGTATGTTCCTGAATGTAAAAGATTAAGACCAAAAAAAAAATACATATATAGATATTTTTTAATATATATTAGAAAATATCTATTCTTGAAATATTTTAAATATTTATCAAACTTTAAGAAACTTTATAAGAAAAAATCCAAATTAAAAACTTAAAAATAAGAAAATACTAGTTATTGCTTCAGTAAAATTTGTATTTTTTCCATTAACTATTATCAAATTTTTGAGACTTAAATATAAAATATTATCTGCTTAAATAAAATAATGCAGCAAAATAATTAAAGTTAGTATACCATGCCTGGAGGTGTTTCTATGCACTAATAATAATAAAGGCATTATTATACAAGTCTGAATTCTAATCACAGTAAATTTACTGAAGAATTGAAATATTCAACGACATTAAGGAAAATATTTTAATTTAAAAAGCAGGTAGCAATTCTTTTTTCCCTTCATTATTCTATCTCTGAATAATGAAAAATTTATCAAAACTACTCATTATTAATTTTTGTTCAGTTTACTAGTAGCTTTAGATTGATTATGTTAATACCTCAAAACAGTCAGCCTTTCTTAAAGCTTTAATAAATTATAAAAATATTGAACTATACTTGTAAGTTAATTTTTGTGCTTAAGATTCATAAATGTATGATTATATATGAAAAATGCTTTGTAGTATAATAAATTTTAATTCTGTACACAATATATTTAAACTGTAATTTTACCTGTCTTACTGCTTGAATAAATACTTGTTGATATTTATTCAGTTGCTCTCTTAATACAACTGCAAAAGAAATCAATTAATATTTTTTCATTTTTATCATTATTTTAACATAAAATTTAACAAATCAAAATATAAACATTTTCAAAATATTTATATTGAAGTAATTAAATCTATCAAAATAAATTTAATATTCAACTTTTTATAAAACAAAAAATATTTTTATAAAATATTTTAATAGTTCAATCAAAAGTATTAGTTTCATATTTTGATTAAAATTATGTTTTAAGAACAAAGCTGTAATAAAAAATATTTATTTAATTAATTAATTTGTTTATTAAAATTTATTTTTGATTAGCATTGGATTATACTAAGGTGATAAGACAACACAACACAAAAACAACCTGCCAATGGGAATGACTCACTTTCTATGGGAAATTAATTTTTATTTAGATGTTAGAGACATTTAAAAAAATCTGAAAAACTCCACATGGCCATCTTGTCAATTTTGGATTTGCACCTGACTATCTACTAAATGACTACCAATGTCTTTTTGACAAAAATATTCTACACATGAATAAATAATTATTAGCAAATAAAATTTTTTTTTTTACAAAACTTTCTAACAGTAAGAAATAATGACTGAATAATAAAGCTATTCAAAATGTCATTAAAATAAACTCTTCTCATTTATATTAGACTAGCTTTTGCCCGCGGCTTCACTCGCGTTAAGAAGTATTATTATTAATTAGGTATAGTTTTTGCGGCTTTACTTTTGTTTAGCGTGTGTAAAAAATTAGGGCCTACAAAACTTCTTTGTACACAATCCAAAATCGTCAAATATAATCTGCTAGAAATATTTAGGTATAGTATGTACTATTAGATACGGCGGCCACTCATCATCGGGTATATGTAACTCAGTGAAAACACAACGATAGCGCGTTTTAAAATACTACTAACGCCATCTATTGTCAACATTTAGAACTAAAAATTATTTTGTTCGTCTTAATTTATTCGTTCCATTAGGTACTGATAGGTTCAAACTAATACATTTACATCCTCCATCATCCCTTATTTTATCCCCATGGGGGTTGAATTTATCAAAATCCTATTTAAGCGGACGTCTTCATCATAGTAGCTCCAATCTTTAATTTCAGTTCAATCAGTCGAAAATCTAAGAAGATTTATACAAACTTTCATCCCCTATTTTATCCCCTTAGGGGTGGAATTTATCAAAATCCTTTCTTAGGGGATGCCTACGTCATAGTAGCTTTATGCATGCAAAGTCTCAGCCCGATCGGTTTAAAATTGACAAAGTTTCATACAAACTTTCATCCCCTATTTTATCCCCTTGGGGGTAGAATTGATCAAAATCCTTTCTTAGCGGATGCCTACGTCATAACATCTACCTGCATGCCAAATTTCAGCCCGATCTGTCCAGTGGTTTGGGCTGTGCGTTGATAGATCACTATGTCAGTCACCTTTGAGTTATATATATTTAGATTACATATATAATTTAAACTATTAACTGAATAAAAATCAAACAAGCTTTTTTGATCACTTAATATAAAACCTAATATAAAATTTCATAATATAAATATATATTAATTTGTTTTGTTCATTTATTTCTATTTTTTAATGTTAAAAATTGTATTTAAGATTAAAGTATAATTACAGTCAACCCCTCTATAACACTGTTGATAATTCTATTTTATAAGAATTCCATGTTGTATGAGTCACTTATATTTTACAAATATGTGAGACGTTCACAGTCTGGCACATGTATTTATAAAATCTAAGTGACTCGTACAACATGGAATTCTTATAAAACGGAATTATCAACAGTGTTATAGGGGGTCAACTGTATTATATAATGAACATAAAGTGTTTAACAAGTAATTTGTTTGATCATTTTTTAGTAATATACTCTCAAAATAAAAAAAAATCTATAGAATGAGAAATTGAACAGTTGAAACTTATAAAATACTAAAGAATTCATGAAGAGTAAAAAATGTCTAGAACTCTGATATTGTTATTATGGTCAATAAACTGAAGTATTTAAATAAAATATGAAACATGATGATTTAATAATGGAAAAGCATTGTAATTAATACATGTACAATTTAACATACTAAACAGGATATTATCAATCTTTTATTTCAGTAAATATGTAGAAATAGAGAAAGCATTACTTACCATTAGGATCCTTTGTTCCTTCGCATATCCTATTTTAAAAATTCATTTTTATTTAAAATAACAACATTAAATATTGTTGCAATAAAAAGACAGAAGCCTTTACCTTTTCAGATCAGCCTCAAGTTCTGCTCGTAAGTGTGGCTTAGACATTTCAAAGCCCATATTATCATAACCTAAAGACAAATTAATTTATTTTAAAAATCTTTGAATATGAATTTTTAGCTAAACAGTGTATACTCAATAAAACATCAAACAGTATTTTATTTAAATTTAAATAAGCAGTTATATATTTTTACTGAATATTCTATATAATTAAAATAAAATATATTGATTATTTTAAGCAAATGAAAAACAATATTAAATGTTTCTACAGTATATGCTTCCGTGTGAATTTCTAATAACAAACAATTTGATTTGTGATATACAGAAGACTACTTTTATTTATTTGCTTTCAACTTAAATTTCTGTATATTGATTAATTTTAATCATATTTTATAAACATTTATTTTTTTTATTATGTGTGAATTGAGGAATTTAAAAAAATTAATAAAGTTATTCTTTTTTCGATGCTAACTGCCATTTCTATATTAATAATTTCTTTTGATTTCGGAATCAAAAGAAGTTATTCTTTTGTTAATTTCATTTATTGAACACAGACAATTAGTGAATAAAAAATTTTCTTAGGCTTTTAAATGAAATGAAAACTTTTACTTGAAACCTAGTCTATGATCAATAATAATAATTTTACAATTTTAGAAAAATACTAGTACAGTTGAAGCCAGTATAAATCAGAATTGCACAGTATGAAATTTTTTATATTTTAGCAGGTTTCTGTTTTAAAGACATTTTAGTGTTTTTTCATTTTTTATCATCTTTAAACTATACCAGATAAATGCCATACAGTTGTATTAATTTTTATAGTAAAACAGTAAGAAAAATTTTATTACTAGTTTTAATCCAATAAGATTTCAACTCAAGATGACAACATTCAGATGCAAGAATTGGAAACCATTCGATTCTAAAAAAGTTCTCATAAAACTTTTGCAATATATTCAAATACTGAAAGTTCTCAAACTCAAACCAAGAACTTTCATTATTTTTCATATTAAGTTTCCCTAACATTTCATCTATGAAGTGATAATGCTTCAAAACACTTTGAAACAGACTCAATTTAAGTGAGAGCTGGACTTCAATACAGAATTTGTCTATATAGTTAAAAAGATTATATAGCAAAATCTTGAATTATTAACACATCAATTATAAGTTTTCAAAATATGACATTGTCATATTAAGCTACAATAATATGTTAAACCACTTTTATTTATAATAATTGATGGCAGAATATTAAATAATTGTATTTAAATTAGAAAAATTGCTAAATGAGAAGACTTAATAATATAATACAGTGAGGTAAAATGTAAATTAATTTATTTCTGTTAAGTATCTTACCACCAACTTATTAAATGACTTGTGAAGCAATATGTAAAATAATTAAAATAANGTCAAAATAAGGTCATTGATGCTCATGCAGAAGCCTGTAGAAGGAATAACAAGAAATTTGTGATAAATATGAAGAGAATTGGACTTATCAGTTAGGCATTGTCATGTAATACAAGGGTATACAATGAGGAATTGTTAAGTTACAGATTAAACTTGGACAGTTTACTTTCTTTTGGTGCAAACCATATATTTTTAAGTGTTCAATAATCCAAAATTACATATATCAAAACACCAATATTCTTTATGAATAACTCCATATATTCTTTTCCTAAATTATTATTGTTATTTGAATAAAAATTGAATTTTACATATCCAGAGCAGCATTTCATATAAAACTTACCTCTATAGAAGAGGGCTGAAATGTTTCACCTAATGCATATTCTGGAATTATCTAAAAATAATTTGAAAATTATTAATTTTCTAAATTTTCAATATCTAAGACTAAAATTATTCTTAGGTGCGACACACATTAAATCAAAATTTATAAAACTAAAACAGTATTAATAATAAACCTGATTTAACTTTCAAATTCAAACTCACCCTCCACAAGTCCCATTCCTAATTGCCCTGGAACAAACTTATCTTCATTTAAACCAACGTAAAGTCTGGATTTTATTGTTTCAATATGGTCTGCATGTGTAGCATCAGTACCTTTTAAATAAGCAAAATATGTTAGAATACTTTGAAATACACAGAAATCTAGTCTAAAAAGAAATGTTTAACAAATGAAAGATGTGACTGTTGCAATCTGTATTAAAAGAAGCAGATCATCAACATAAGTAATCTTTCATACAATAATTTTAATTCTGCTGTTGCATCCATCAATATCAAAGTGAATGTAATAAATGGAGAAATAGAAAAATAATATCAAAATTTGATCAAAAAGTCATAGGATTTTACTATGGGACAATGTTTGTACACGTCTGCTGCAAAATTTCATGAATTTAAATGAAAAAGTTCCATATTTCCCACATAATTTACAAACTAATTTGTTGTGATTTCATTTCTTTGATACATAAGAAATTCTTCTTAATCATAGTAAGAAAAATAATTTTATAATGCTACTGTAAACACATCTATAAAATAGACAGGACAAAGCATTTCTTAAAATTTTTTTATTTTAATTGCCAATGAAAAATTGCCAATTAAATATATTTTAAAAATTTAAAAAGTGAATAACAACGTTTTTAAAAACACAGCATAAAACTTTTGCTAAACTAAGATTAAACCTGTGAAGAGTTATAAACAAGCTCAAATATGTCAGTTTAGGGAAAGTTCTATGCTAGATATCTAAAAAGGTTGTGTTATTCATGCTTTAAATTCTGTAAAATAAAGATATATTGAAAAATAAAGTACAAAATATCAAGTAAAATTTTTTGAATAGCAACACTCATTTTTGAGGAAAAAAAAATACTTCGGGTCTGACAGACCCATGCGACTCACAATGGGGTAAAAAAACACCAATTAATTTGTCACCGTTGCCGATAGTGAGTGTCGCAATAACTTTATCACATTTAAGTTGTCGCATGGTGTCTATTAAACCCTATAATATCATTATTTATTTATATTTTTCTATTATTATTTTTTTTTGTTTGTTATAATATTCTTTTGAAAAGTAAGTAATGTCTTATTAATTTTTAATTATTTTAATTGTTATTTTATTTTTATCATATAAATTTTTATCTATTGCTTTTATAATTAATTTACGATTATTCCTCGTATATTAGGTGATGCAGGTTGGCTTTTTTTCACATTTACTAACCAATCAGCAACTTGTGAAAACAGTCTAGCTATAAACTGCCGGGAAATATCCTGCCCCCTCAGCAATGATATTGGAAATCAAATGTAAACAATTGGTGTAAATTCGCTTGTCTTATCACAGTCAATATCCCACCAGAAAGTTCTGAAAAGATGCTTCCTCGTTCAAACGGAATAAAAAAACTAGAAGTTAGCTAATAAGACCCTAAACATTATGGAATTAGATATAAAGAAAAAAATTACAATTACACGACAATCATATCGCATACCTATCATTATTCTATAATCTAATAATCTAAATTAATCTGATAACAATACTATTAATTATAATCTCCATTTTTTATCTATTTATTTTCCATCACTATACAACAATACAAACCTAAAAGGGCAGCCCAAGCTACAATCCAAGTAATTATAAATGAAATCATTGCATTTGATCGTGTCATGACTTTTTTGTCGCACGATACACAACATGTGAGAAAAAAAACACAAAAATAAATTATGATAATACAAATTGTGAAAATTATAAAATTTTTAATAATTGCATTTTTATATCATTATCATTCAGGAATTGACATAGATGCATTTTTTAAGTATTATTATGTGAAGATTTTATATTATGAAGAAAACAAATTACATAATCGAGAACATGTTGTAAATTGCCGAATTTTTGATGGTCCACCCATTACTTTTTTTATTGCTTCATTTCATGCAGAGAAAACATTTGTCTAAACTATCAGCAAAGAATTTTGACAGATTCTATAATATTCTGAATGATGTCAAATTTCACATAAAAATTAAAAATAAAATTCATGTGTAAAAATCTAACAAAACTATCTATTAAATCATAAAGACAACATTCTTATGAGTAAAATAAAATAAAAACTTTGTCAATTAGTAGATTTACAACCCAGAAAAACGCATTTGTTAATAGAGCCATAAAACAATTAACATCTATTGACTCTTGCAGTAGGGGGTAACGCGAGGTCTATTAAAAATTCTTTCAGCAGTAGTAATAAACTTCTACTAACTTCATACGAATGAGTCATCTTTCTTCCCCATTTACAAACAACCCCTATGACAATAATCGGTGAAACATGAAATAACTTACAGCAAGTTAGAATTTGATATGTTTATTTTTTCTTTTTTCATCAAATTATGTAAAAATAAATATTAAAAAAGCAATTTTCTCAATATACAAGTAATTTATACCACTAGATAGAAAACAAAGCACAGAATTCAACAAAAAAATTGTTATTTCTTTATGAGATAGATAAAATTGAATAATTTTATATTAAAAACACTGGGTCTGAGAGACCCATCAACTCAAGTAAGGGAACCATTTCTAGAGACTCACATATGGTTAAGTAATGAAAGCCATACAAATAAGTGTTTTTTAAAATCCTTTTTTAAAAAACACTTGTTTGTATGGTACACTTGTATGTAACACTTGTTAAAGTCATCTGCTATCAGTCCCTAACTGGAATTAAAAAGAATTTTAAAAAAGACTCAACTTGTTTGTATTGGCTTCATTACTTAATTTCTTAATGTGTAAATAATCCTGGATTTTTGTGAAATTATAAAATATCAATTTAAAAAATACATGGTAAAAAGCTTTTCATAAATAAAAATAAATCTTATATTAAATAATGATACTTACCAATCCCATGTTTCTCCATCAAAGCAATTAAATCAGCTTCTGTCAATAAAGGAGGAGGACTAGTTTCACCATCTACCATCTAATTTGAAATATAAAGTGAATATCATAAAAATAATTATTGCTACTATATTGTTCTATATTGATAAAAATTCTTAAATTATGAACTAGCTAATGCAAAACAAAAACCATTTGCATTTATTATTAAAATCTCTATTAAAAAATGATTTATAGAATAATTTAACAACTAAAAATTGCATTTTGTACTGTAATATTGCCATATATGTAATTTTGAAAAAATTTTACAGTTAAAACATTAGAAAAACTAAATTTCATTAACTAATCACAAAAATCTACAAAAAAATCTAATACTAATATTAAAAAATAACAACTTAAGCTAAATTCCATTTAGCAATTAATCAAAACAAGTAAATGAAACCACTCACAACATTCTCTGACAAAATATTCATTATATTTTTATGTCCAAATCAGAAATTTTTCAAAGATTCTTAATTGTCTCATACTCAATACAATTCCAAAATCTTTGATTCAACACAAATCTCTTTCAGCTAAATCATTATGAAAAAATCCATGATTTGATCTTCAATTTTATCATGTCATTACTTCTAATTTCTGGATTTAAGAATCTTAACATTGCTATCTTATTAAAATTATTTATCTAAGTCATGTCAAAATAAGGTCATTGATGCTCATGCAGAAGCCTGTAGAAGGAATAACAAGAAATTTGTGATAAATATGAAGAGAATTGGACTTATCAGTTAGGCATTGTCATGTAATACAAGGGTATACAATGAGGAATTGTTAAGTTACAGATTAAACTTGGACAGTTTACTTTCTTTTGGTGCAAACCATATATTTTTAAGTGTTCAATAATCCAAAATTACATATATCAAAACACCAATATTCTTTATGAATAACTCCATATATTCTTTTCCTAAATTATTATTGTTATTTGAATAAAAATTGAATTTTACATATCCAGAGCAGCATTTCATATAAAACTTACCTCTATAGAAGAGGGCTGAAATGTTTCACCTAATGCATATTCTGGAATTATCTAAAAATAATTTGAAAATTATTAATTTTCTAAATTTTCAATAAACAAAATTTTAACAAATAAATACCTTTGAATTCCATTTGTCATAAGGATAAACTTCAAGATAATTTTTTGCAATTATTATTAATCCATTTAAACCAAACTAAAAAAAATAAATAAATTACATAAGAGTTTAAAATATTGTATATTTCTTAATCATAATATTATAGTTAACTGTAAAAACCAATCTTGAAAAATATAATCCTTGTATGACATTATATTTCAATTAAAAATAAATTCAAATCAAAGAGAGTAACTTAGAATCAAACATAAAAAATATCCTTTTTGTTAGTGGAACACAAATATTCTCTAGTGATATATGAAAAATCATGATTAACAGAATGTAATTAATCAGAATTGTAAAGAAGCTCTTAACTTTATCTTTAGAATAATTAATTATAAATACAGTAAGACCCTGCTTAACCTTGCCTCGATTAATACTGATTTGATATAACGTGGTCTGCTTGAAGCCTAAAAAAATGCTCAACATTTACAATGATTCAAATTATTGCAGCATTTCATTGATTCATATATAACATGATTATTCCCAAACATGAACCAATCAGCAAAAGGTGGCAATTGTCATAGTGCTGTACTTTCTTTAAATCTATGTTTGTTTGTTGCAATTTTGGAAAAAATATAACATAGGCAATATCAACTTGGCTTGGCAAAAATTAACTGATAAATGCATGAATGAAGTGTAGAAGAAGGTATGGCTGGAGGTATCCAAGAATTCTCAATGAGAAGAGCCTATTGCTGTATCATTAGGTTGACCAAATTGTTAACCTAATCGATTCAGCAGGACTAGGAGATGGAGACAAATAGGATATTGAGGAGTTACTGTAGGTTTCTGCTGAGAGCCTTACCAACGATGACCTTCAAGAACATGCAGAACTACGAATTCATATAAAACTGGAAAATAGTGATTCTGAAAACGAAGAACCCAAAGAATTTCTCTANGACAATTCTGAAAACCTGTAATGTGTTTTCTCTGCAAATGCCATTGTATCTCATACATTTTTCAGTTTATGAGATACTGTTTTGTTTATAGAACATCCTTGACCAGGCTTTCATAGAGAGTCCTTCAAACTTCAAGATAGCACGGGTTAATGTGAAACACTGGAAATAAATGATGGGAGGGTTAAGATGCTTCTCAGAAGGGCCAGAAAAAATTTTTGTATTTTTCAGGCATAAAATAAACCCATGAAATATTTAAATTGAAGGTCATCTTACAGAGGCAGATCACTTTAGGCTATCTTACAGAGACATGCATTCAAGGTCTTAGTGACTTGCAAACCACATCATTACATCATGCTTAGCTGAAAAACATCCATAGTGTCCATTTTCTTCGTTACATTATCCAACACCTTTCAACATTAAAATTCCAAACAAATATCCATAAAAGCTCTTATAGCTGAAACTATTGTACATCGTTTCCATTCTCTCAGTTAGAATAAAGAGGAAGATTCTCTGACATCTAAACGACAGTAAAATACTCAAAGCCGGCAGTCATTAACCAGTGACTCTTTTATCGGTCCCAAGGTATACAGTTTACCTGACTAATACTTACCTCTAGCTACCTCTTATGGTGATTGTAAGAGACCATGAGATCATTTTTGATGACATTAGGGCACTAACAATGACATCAATACAGAAAATTACTGTATTACACATGCAATCATGTGACAGTAAAGAAAAATTGTACACAATGGCATGTGTAAGACAGTGATTTTTAGTAGCAGTTTTCTGAGATCCTGTGATAAGTGGAAAAAAATTTTTTTGACTGAAATTTTTAGTCAGATAGATATCATATTTCATGAGAATATCATTGAAGTAGGGCTAAGTAACTCAATTTGGTGAAAAATGCCCACAAAAAAAAACTAGTAGGTGCAAAAAAATCACTGCTACACAGCATGTGAATTTTTTTTGGTACAGTTTAATACTTCTATAACCATATAATAACCATACTGGTATTTCTCTTATTATTCACATTTACATTTATGTTGATGTTGAAATTAAAGTTATTCTAATGTTAATCAAAAAGGTACATTAGGTTATTTTACCTGTTTAATAATATAATCAGTTCTTTACATTATCAGTTTATAATTCTATCAAATTATTAAAATTCATATGTATTATTACTATATTAATGATCCTTAGTCAGAATTGATTCATCTTTATATAATAATCCAATGATCGCCTAAATATTCGAGCTATAATATGGCTATAAACAAATAATTAATACAAACAAATTTGGTACTAGAGGTAAGTGCTAAGCACCATCTCATATCTAAATTAATAATTTAATAAATAATTTAAAACCTTCTGGAAGAAAATAACTGACCTGGGGCGGGGCTTGAACCCACAGCCTCCACTTGTCATGTGGTACACTATCAATTGCGCAACCTGGACCCAAGCCAGCCTTTGCTTCCAGAAGTATTTAAATTTCGATATAACCTTCCACAGTTACTAACATCACTGGCTGGCTGGCTGGCTAGCTGGAGATGACTTTTATGTCAATGGCCAATGAACCTATCATTGGTCGTTGTTCATTGGCCAATGACATAGTAGTTGTCTCCAGCCAGTGCCGTTAGTAACCGTGGAAGGTTATACAGTAGAACCTCGAAAACTCGACCTAATGTGGACCGAAGGGTGGCCAAGTTTGTGAAAATGCCGAGTTATCGGGAATGGGGTTAAAAAAAATAAGTACGAGTATTTCCTCAGAAAATACTGTACTGTACTTGTACAGTATTTACTTGTACAGAATATAACAGAGAATAAACTGCCCAAATACCCTTAAACAAAGGAAAAGTACGTCCTTTATGAAGGCATAGAGCCACTACATGAAAATGAAAATTAATGAATACACTGTGTACAGTAATTTACCTGATAAGACAGACCTCA
>NW_019385058.1:94217-121436 GCF_000671375.1 Centruroides sculpturatus | reverse complement strand
TCTGACAATAAAACTATTCTGTTTGTAACGACGTGCTCTACATACACAGACAGAAAAATGTAATCTGTTGTTGTAATATTACTGTTTAAAATCGTTTTGTTTATCTTTTCTCTCTCTCTCTCTCTCCCTCCTCCTTCATCCCGGATCACCCAATCGGAAAACAAATCTGCAACTGTTACTTAGGGTTTTTAGTGTAAACTGGTTCCTTTTTTTTCCTCTTAATTTCGAGTATTTTGAGGTGCCATACGTGTCAAAATTTAGTTACATAATTAAACGTGTAATCACGATTACCATTCTTCAAAAGAGGAGGAGGTAAAGGTGATAAAATATTGATAATAAAACTTATAATATCTCTCTTTAACGATTAGATAACGAATTTTTATGAAGTTGCAAACCGATTAATCCACCTCTTACACACCTGTTACTATATAATTAATTTAGAATAATTCTTCTTTTTTTTTTATTAAGCTTAAATATAAACGGTAATCGTAATGACACTTTATATATATTGTAAATGGCATCCTTTCGTCGGATAATGACGATAAAAGAATGTAGCCAGGCCATATCCTCTTTGCGACTCGTTCTTATTGCATGACAAACAAACCAGACCCGGTGTTTAAGAGTTCACCCAGAACTCACGTTTTTGTACGATGTTAGAAGAAAGTACGCTATGAGTCGGTAAGTTGTTTTCGTAGCAAACAAAGAACTCCTACGCTTTCTATAAAGAAATTCAGGTCTTCTAGAGATGGAAACGATAATAACTGCAGTGAAACGAAGGGAAGAATGTGGGTTGAACTTTTGCCACTCCTCCACAAGTTAAGAAGTAATCTATAATAATTCCAGTAGGAACTTGTATTTCAATATGTAAATTTCATTTGTTTTTTTTTTTCTCAATTTTTATTTCTCATTCATTAAAAATAAACATAATAATAATATATTTTCGTGTAAGAAAAAGATAATAATATATAAGCTACACACACAAATATTTTACGATGATAGAGCAAGCATGAAGAGGTGTGTTCCTTATAAAAAAAAAAAAAAAAAAAAAAAGGATTTCAGAACAGCCAGGACTTTCATCACAAATAATGAACTTTACACTTCTGTGTGCAACAATATATGTTGAATAACATATGTTTATGTGTTATTCAACATATATTGTTATGCAAATTAATATACAAATAACTTAAAATTAAAGTAAAATCTGATTATTTTTGGTCACGTTTCCCTTTCCCTATTTACTCTGTGTTAAAATGATCTCGTTTAACACTGTTTCATTTAGCACTTTATCATCTAGCAACTCATGTTAAGTGGGGTCTTACTGTACACAGTATGTTTTATATGTATTAATTTCTTTAAAACAAATTTGCAAATATAAATAAAATATTTATTTATATTTGTAAATTTTAAAAAATGTTTAATCCTTTGCCTTCTGGGCATGACAAGGTGAAAGAGAAAGATGTGTTTCATTCCCATCATAGTAAGTTCTTGCTCTTACTGTTTTGACTATTTAAATATCAATACTTTCTAAATTATAATTTATTATATATCTTTATCTTACCTATTCTTAAGTCTAATTCTCTTCTGACATTAACAGCATCACTTATATTCTTATTTGGTTCACCCAGATTTTGACAAGCCCTAGATATGGCTTGAGGAGTAATTTCAGAAAATCTAGCTCTAAATACTTGAATATGTGGTTTTACTGAAGGAAAAAAAGACACAGAATTAATTCCAAAATATGAATTATTGTTAAGGAACTCAACCTAATAATTCTTACTATTAACAATATCTTAAAACTTAAATTTATTACTAGTTCTAAATATTACATAAAAATAATCATATGTTTTTATCTTAAAACTAAAACTTGCTTGTTCCTTACTTTTAGGCACATTTTCATCAAAAAATTAAGATTTATAGTTTCTCACAATGGAAAATTGATAACAATAAAATGAAAAATGATGCAAACAAATCATTACTCTTAATCAATAAAATGAAGTATCATTTGTTATGTGATACTTCATTGTATTTACTTAAAGAATCATTTCACATAGATATAAACTTATTTCTTCTTTCATATTATGAAAAGAGAGATGAGTTGAGTTTTTATCCATAAAATGTTTCTTGCTTAGAAAGTGCTTCATCATGATTAAGAAATTTGACAAAAATTTTTTCATCTATGTCAGGGGTGGCCAACCTGCGCCTCGTGAGCCACATGCGGCTCTTTGAAGGATTATTTGTGGCTCTCGATAGATGTACCCGAGTTTCCTTTTCATTTTTGTGTTATTATATTTTAAAAAATTATTATCGTTCCGTATGTGTTTCAAAATGTCTTTTAAATTACTAACAACAAATATGAAAGACTAAGTGCAACGTTGTAACAAATTTCATTTCCGTCCAAGTTAAGAATGATATGACTCATCGAAAACTGCGCGAACGAACATAAACAGTGGCGTAATCGTCCGTTATCGACCGACTCCAGACCGATTTTGAATTTGTAAACTGTCATTGCAACGGACAGTTGACATTGTGCTCTGGAGGAAACAATTTGTATCACTCTTGCTACGGATATAATTTGTATTCTGGAATTTTTTGCATATCTTTTTAATACGTATTTAATTGCGGCGCGCGAAAAATTTCAAATTTTGAAAAATGGCTCGGACTATCAAAGAGCTTGGCCACCCTGGATCTATGTCAAGGTTTAACATTAATTATGCTAAGCCTTGACATAGATGAAAAACTTTTTATCAAATTAATCATTTCTGTAATGCAGTTGAAATTATTCATTTCTGTAAAATTTCTATTCAGATACAAAATTATCCTAATGCAATTAATGTTGAAATTCATTGGTATTTTTTATTCATTTCTGTTTTTAAGAAAAAAATATACCGTTGAAAAATAACCTTATCTTTTTTTTAAATCATTAAAATTAAATGTATAGCAACAAGAGAATGAGGAATACAAATGCATTTCTTGTATATAAAAAGTTTTTAATTCAATAGGTCACATGTCTTTGTTGTCAAAAAATGGATTTAATACCAAAACCACAAAATAAAAATAGATAGTAAACAGCTTAACCAATGAATTTACTTGAAACATTTAAATAAATATAAAATATATTCTAATCTTTCTCTATTTTACACTTTTTTTTTTCACTTTTTCTGTATTTATTTTGAACTAATTTCTATGAATTTTATTTATATTTGTAAATTTTAAAAAATGTTTAATCCTTTGCCTTCTGGGCATGACAAGGTGAAAGAGAAAGATGTGTTTCATTCCCATCATAGTAAGTTCTTGCTCTTACTGTTTTGACTATTTAAATATCAATACTTTCTAAATTATAATTTATTATATATCTTTATCTTACCTATTCTTAAGTCTAATTCTCTTCTGACATTAACAGCATCACTTATATTCTTATTTGGTTCACCCAGATTTTGACAAGCCCTAGATATGGCTTGAGGAGTAATTTCAGAAAATCTAGCTCTAAATACTTGAATATGTGGTTTTACTGAAGGAAAAAAAGACACAGAATTAATTCCAAAATATGAATTATTGTTAAGGAACTCAACCTAATAATTCTTACTATTAACAATATCTTAAAACTTAAATTNAAACCAAACTAAAAAAAATAAATAAATTACATAAGAGTTTAAAATATTGTATATTTCTTAATCATAATATTATAGTTAACTGTAAAAACCAATCTTGAAAAATATAATCCTTGTATGACATTATATTTCAATTAAAAATAAATTCAAATCAAAGAGAGTAACTTAGAATCAAACATAAAAAATATCCTTTTTGTTAGTGGAACACAAATATTCTCTAGTGATATATGAAAAATCATGATTAACAGAATGTAATTAATCAGAATTGTAAAGAAGCTCTTAACTTTATCTTTAGAATAATTAATTATAAATACAGTAAGACCCTGCTTAACCTTGCCTCGATTAATACTGATTTGATATAACGTGGTCTGCTTGAAGCCTAAAAAAATGCTCAACATTTACAATGATTCAAATTATTGCAGCATTTCATTGATTCATATATAACATGATTATTCCCAAACATGAACCAATCAGCAAAAGGTGGCAATTGTCATAGTGCTGTACTTTCTTTAAATCTATGTTTGTTTGTTGCAATTTTGGAAAAAATATAACATAGGCAATATCAACTTGGCTTGGCAAAAATTAACTGATAAATGCATGAATGAAGTGTAGAAGAAGGTATGGCTGGAGGTATCCAAGAATTCTCAATGAGAAGAGCCTATTGCTGTATCATTAGGTTGACCAAATTGTTAACCTAATCGATTCAGCAGGACTAGGAGATGGAGACAAATAGGATATTGAGGAGTTACTGTAGGTTTCTGCTGAGAGCCTTACCAACGATGACCTTCAAGAACATGCAGAACTACGAATTCATATAAAACTGGAAAATAGTGATTCTGAAAACGAAGAACCCAAAGAATTTCTCTACAGATTTCCTTAGTAAAGTTTGGTAATGATAACCAAAATTGTTGATCAAATTGTAGCAAATGGTCCAGATTTTGAAAGAAGTGCAAAAGCAAGACAAGGTGCTTTGGATGCAATCTCTTGCTACCAACATTTGATTTAGGAAAGAAAAAACTGAATAATGAAACTACACAAATTTATCACAAAAAACAAGAATTTCAGAAGAACCAGGACCTTCATCACAAATAATGAACTTTACACTTCTATGTGCATATGTTTATGTGTTATTCAACATATATTATTATGCAAATTAATATAAAAGTAACTTAAAATTAAAGTAAAATCTGATTATTTTTGGTCACGTGTTCCCCTTTCCCTATTTACTCTGTGTTAAAATTACCTTGTTTAACACAGTTCATTTAGCTCTTTGTCATCTAGAAACATATCCCCCGTGTTAAGCGGGCTCTTACTCTATATTACAAATATTCTCACATCTTCTCTGAATGAATGCTTTCTAATGTAGCCCAAAATTGGCTGATTGCAGACTTATCACACCTTGTAGGTTGATGAAACAGAGTCAGAGATCAACTTTAAAATTATACACTTTATTAGTATTGGAAATGCATTTATAACTCATAGTCCCTCATCAGGCCAAACAGCAAGATGACTATAACTGGAATTTCTGATATACACATATATTTACATACATAACATGATCTTGCTCTCAACCAAATCATTAGCCAAAGACTGTACTTTTACATTCTGAATAACAATTTTAAATCAGCAATAACACAAGTAAAAAATTAATTGTATACAATAGTTAAAACATTAATTAATTAAAAATAAATAAATAGAATTCTAAAACAAAAAACTGTTTTTATTTCTCTGTTACTGTTAAAAATGGAATAGAATTTTCCCATAGATGTGCATTACATTTTTAACACCATCTACAGGAGATCGTATGTGTAATCAAACAGACCAGTATAATATGTACTGTTAATAAAATAAGTCCTTTGTAAACATTTTGCATACTAATCTATACAATAAGGAAACTGTGGCATATGAATTAAATCGCCATACAATTTATAGTGACAAAAATCTTACATTTATAACAAAGTAAATTAATATAGTTACTTTTTCACCATTAATATCAATTTCTGCTATTGTTTCCTGTCCTTCAGCATCTTTGGAAAGGGAAGCCAGAAAATGTCTTACTATAAATTCATACAATCTTGCTTCATTTCCCTGAAATTAAAAAATTCTTTCATTTTAATTTTAATCATTTGTTTAATAAATACAATTTAATATAAAATTTAAAAATCAAAATAAACTTTAATAAATAATTTAAATAAAATACTACTTAAAATTAGATATAAATAATTAACTTAATTATAAAAACTAAATAATAATTTTAGGAAATATTTTCAATAAAATATTTTAAAATATTTCTCTATTTCTTTTTTATAACACTTTATTAAATTAGATTACAGTTTTGTATAACTTTTAATATTAGTGCAGTGAAATATTATTTCATGAAGCAAATTTACCTGCAAGTTTTTAGCATATTTTGTAGGATGAATTGGAGGATGGGCATTATCAG
Source organism: Centruroides sculpturatus (assembly GCF_000671375.1). Taxonomy (NCBI): domain Eukaryota; kingdom Metazoa; phylum Arthropoda; class Arachnida; order Scorpiones; family Buthidae; genus Centruroides; species Centruroides sculpturatus. Next base: position 115,385 of record NW_019385058.1, on the reverse strand, counting down.
TTTTATTTCCCTGTCTTGGATTAGGACCATCATTTAAAACTCTACTAGCAAATCCTATTTTTAAAAAATTTACATGAAATTCAAATAATATGTTTTAATTTAAAAAATAAATAAAATTGTAAAGTTTGTATGTTTATATAAAATATTTTATTAATTAAAATTACAAGAAAAAATCCAAAACACTTAAATATAAACAACAGTAAGTTTTATTGTGATTACATTCTTTAAATTGTTATTATTGATCAGATTACAATTTTTACTTGATTATAATAATCAGGTAAAAGATAATGAAATAAATGTAAGAATATTTTCTAATGGGATAAGAGAGAAGCGAAAAAATAAAGTTTACTTAATTTTGAAGGAAATACAAATATAGACAATTTAAAATTATTTTTTTACCTCCCCAATTTGGATCTTGAACTTGCATTTCTACAAGTGATCCTAGATTAATGTCTTTAGGAAATTTATTAGTTTCTGTACGGGGATAACTGATGTATCCTTGCGTATAAAGCCTTTCTGCTATGTGCATAGTTTCTTTTGCGTTCATACGTAATTTCCTCGATGCCAATTTTTCTAATTCCTATATATGGTTATTTTTAAGCAGTTATAAAAATAAAAACTAAAATACAAATTAAAATTTTGTAATAGAGAATACTTACAACAGTGTCTAATGGCAAAGGTCGCCACTTGCTTTTAGGCTTAGTTTTTAAATCTGTGACGTGAGCAGTTGGGTTCTATAGAAATATCATAAATTAAAAAACAAAGTAAATTATTAACAATTATCATTAAAATAATAGAGAAGATAAACAACTCAACACTTTACTTACTTAAAGATTTAGTATAGTCTGCACAATGAAAGAGTAGTTATGAGTCAGCCTGAGCTGGAAAGATCTTTGAAGAGGAGGGAGACATGTAAAAGTTAACACATGGATACAATTTCTTTCAAGTGTTTTGTTTTTACATTTTCAAAGTATTTTTATATGAACTGTATCATAAATAATTTTATCATTTTACTTTTTTTTACAAATTTAATTACACTGATCCATGTGTTAACTCCCACGTCTCCTTCCACCTCTTTATCTGATAAAGATCCTTCCCATCAGACTGACTCATGTTTACACTTTCACTGCACGAATTATAATATAAATTTTATAAAAGCAGTGCATGTTATTTATTACTGAAATGTTATTTAAAAATATATACCTATTTTCAATAAACACATTGTTTATAAACAATTAATCTATATATATAAAAATGAATATATGTCTGTCTTATGTCCTTCATGCATTATCACACCGTTTATCCGATTGCCATGAAACTTTGGGAAGTTGTTTAATATACTCCTGCGAAGGTTTCTGGCATAGTATGATTGCCACGAAGCTTTGGAAAGTTTTTTAATACACTCCCGCAAAGGTTCCTGGCATTTATCCTACGATAGATGGCACGCGTTTACACGAGCATTCGAGCACTGTGTGTTCGATCAATTTCAAATTGTGAAGATTATTTCCTCCCTTTAAAAAATATCTCTATATACGCATTTGCGAACTGTTATTTACGATATTTGTAATAATTTTTGTTTAATCACTTTATTTCAACTTCTTTTTGCTAATTACGTATTCGCTCGAACTTCGTTAAAACCTTAACTGAACCCCAAACAACGACCAAAGTTGTGGGAAGAAATTCGCATATTTTACCAATCTAGGTATCCTCCCTTTTCAAAATTTTAATATCGACTCAAAATAATTTTAAAAAATAATTTACAATAAAACAGTTTATTATCCAACTATCAGAAATTTCACAACACGCCAAGGAAGAGAGGAAGGAGCAATTAAATAATTAAAATTGTAAAGGATTAAAAAAATATATATAAAAATGGGGAATATTGTGCTTCTGACAATCGCTGCAAGTGTATGGGCTAGATTTAGAGAATCCGTGCTTCTCGCGTGGACAACTGTATGTGGCTGGCTCACGCGTTGGAAAACCTTCTGATTTATTCATGTACGCACCAGATGGAAAAACAAAAAATATCGTGTATCCACAAGCACTCCAATAAATAAATAGAATTGAAACCACACTTTGAAATGTTTTTCCAATGAAAATGAATAATAATAATAAGTTTTAATAAAGATAATAAAATGTAAATTGAATTTTATCATAACGAGTTTGCTTGAATTTCCTTTCTTCTGAGATCGCAGCAATGCACGACGGGTAAGCTAGTATAATAATATTAATTGATTATAAACAATATGGTTTAAAACAAACAATTTACAGGATATTCTTATTGAATATTTTCTCATAAGGTTGGAAAAATCATTCAAATAATGCAGTTCTTTAATAATTGAATCAACTTTAAGTACTTATGACAAATATAATAAGACATACCAAAGTTAGTTATAAAATTTTTCAACAGATTTTATTTTTGAAAAATGATTCAAGTTTTGTGTAAAAATTCCAGTATGTGTAAAAATTCTAAGAATTTGTCAATTTATTTAACAAATTCAAATTTTTACTTTTGAATCACTGTTATGACTTATAATCTATTAGAATTAATTATCAAATTAGACAAAATATCAATAATTAAAGTTTTATTTTTATAGAAGTTCAGAATTTGTTAAAGAATTCAAATGCTTTCCTTCAATAATATAAAATTAATTGTTTTAAAAAATTATATTTATATTTAAACTTACTTCTAAGCAAATCTGATAAATTACAAGGCAAGCAGTATGATCAAAAAGACGTCCTCTTTTCCAAGTAAAGTCTGCTTGGGTTCCATTTTTTAAATGTGTAACTAGAATAGATTAATATTGAAAATTAAAAATAATTAAAACCATTTTAAATTTTAGTCTTAAAAGTATTAACTGAAAACTATTTTATTAAATTAATTTTTTAACTATGTTAAATATTTTTACTACTATGTAAATTTTACATTTCTAAGGATAATTTACATTTGATTTTCAATGTAGTTATTTTTATTTCATTGTACTGTTCTGCCTATTTAATAAGCAATCACATGCAGTTTTTTTTTACAGGATCATGTGCATAAGGTTACAATTTTCCATAAATTTTCATGCTAATTATGGTGCATGTAATTGCCATTCCTTGAATTTGACAATTCTGAAAACCTGTAATGTGTTTTCTCTGCAAATGCCATTGTATCTCATACATTTTTCAGTTTATGAGATACTGTTTTGTTTATAGAACATCCTTGACCAGGCTTTCATAGAGAGTCCTTCAAACTTCAAGATAGCACGGGTTAATGTGAAACACTGGAAATAAATGATGGGAGGGTTAAGATGCTTCTCAGAAGGGCCAGAAAAAATTTTTGTATTTTTCAGGCATAAAATAAACCCATGAAATATTTAAATTGAAGGTCATCTTACAGAGGCAGATCACTTTAGGCTATCTTACAGAGACATGCATTCAAGGTCTTAGTGACTTGCAAACCACATCATTACATCATGCTTAGCTGAAAAACATCCATAGTGTCCATTTTCTTCGTTACATTATCCAACACCTTTCAACATTAAAATTCCAAACAAATATCCATAAAAGCTCTTATAGCTGAAACTATTGTACATCGTTTCCATTCTCTCAGTTAGAATAAAGAGGAAGATTCTCTGACATCTAAACGACAGTAAAATACTCAAAGCCGGCAGTCATTAACCAGTGACTCTTTTATCGGTCCCAAGGTATACAGTTTACCTGACTAATACTTACCTCTAGCTACCTCTTATGGTGATTGTAAGAGACCTCCATGAGATCATTTTTGATGACATTAGGGCACTAACAATGACATCAATACAGAAAATTACTGTATTACACATGCAATCATGTGACAGTAAAGAAAAATTGTACACAATGGCATGTGTAAGACAGTGATTTTTAGTAGCAGTTTTCTGAGATCCTGTGATAAGTGGAAAAAAATTTTTTTGACTGAAATTTTTAGTCAGATAGATATCATATTTCATGAGAATATCATTGAAGTAGGGCTAAGTAACTCAATTTGGTGAAAAATGCCCACAAAAAAAAACTAGTAGGTGCAAAAAAATCACTGCTACACAGCATGTGAATTTTTTTTGGTACAGTTTAATACTTCTATAACCATATAATAACCATACTGGTATTTCTCTTATTATTCACATTTACATTTATGTTGATGTTGAAATTAAAGTTATTCTAATGTTAATCAAAAAGGTACATTAGGTTATTTTACCTGTTTAATAATATAATCAGTTCTTTACATTATCAGTTTATAATTCTATCAAATTATTAAAATTCATATGTATTATTACTATATTAATGATCCTTAGTCAGAATTGATTCATCTTTATATAATAATCCAATGATCGCCTAAATATTCGAGCTATAATATGGCTATAAACAAATAATTAATACAAACAAATTTGGTACTAGAGGTAAGTGCTAAGCACCATCTCATATCTAAATTAATAATTTAATAAATAATTTAGAACCTTCTGGAAGAAAATAACTGACCTGGGGCGGGGCTTGAACCCACAGCCTCCACTTGTCATGTGGTACACTATCAATTGCGCAACCTGGACCCAAGCCAGCCTTTGCTTCCAGAAGTATTTAAATTTCGATATAACCTTCCACAGTTACTAACATCACTGGCTGGCTGGCTGGCTAGCTGGAGATGACTTTTATGTCAATGGCCAATGAACCTATCATTGGTCGTTGTTCATTGGCCAATGACATAGTAGTTGTCTCCAGCCAGTGCCGTTAGTAACCGTGGAAGGTTATACAGTAGAACCTCGAAAACTCGACCTAATGTGGACCGAAGGGTGGCCAAGTTTGTGAAAATGCCGAGTTATCGGGAATGGGGTTAAAAAAAATAAGTACGAGTATTTCCTCAGAAAATACTGTACTGTACTTGTACAGTATTTACTTGTACAGAATATAACAGAGAATAAACTGCCCAAATACCCTTAAACAAAGGAAAAGTACGTCCTTTATGAAGGCATAGAGCCACTACATGAAAATGAAAATTAATGAATACACTGTGTACAGTAATTTACCTGATAAGACAGACCTCAGAAAAATACTTTATGAGAGCTTTTATACTTTTATAAAGCTGTCTATAATGAAAATTAATTAACTAAGGATTTTTTCGCCCTGCCAAGGTGTGGACCAGTTATCCGGAGTGCTAAGTTATCAAGGGACGAGTTTTCGAGGTTCTACTGTATTAAAATTTAGATACTTTTGGAAGCAAAGGCTGGCTTCGGGTCCAAGTGGCACAACTGGTAGTGCACCACACGATAGGTGGAGGCTGCGGGTTCAAGCCCACCCCAGATCAGTTATTTTCTTCCAGAAGGTTCTAAATTACTTATTAAATTATCAAAATTATAATTATTGATTTAGATATGAGATGGTGCCTAGCATTTACCTCTAGTACCAAATTTGTTTGTATTAATTATTTGTTTATAGCCATATTATAGCCCGAATATTTAGGTGATCATTAAATTATTATATTAACTCATCGGGTTTTGAGATGTGTATTATACGATTCATTTTTTTTTAAAGTAACTTACAAAATTTATCATACAATTTCATGGCATTAAACCATTGATACATCATACCAGAAATAAGTTTTTTGCATCTAAATATGTATCTGATATTGTTTTAATAAAATTTCAATTATTTTCCAATATAAATTAGGTTAGATTAATCAATTTTTGAAAATAAATTTGGATTTTAATATGAACTATGTCATCTCTTATCATCTTTAATAACATTTTCCTAAAATTTAACTAATGCATATATAACACAGTAGTAAAGAAACTAAAACTGTCAAATCAAGCAAACTGATTTTAATAAATCAGATGCCTATTTCTAATGTAACACATCAATATACATCAATTCTTTTAACTTTTTCAAGTTTTATCTACTTTTTAAATGATAATGTTTCAAAGTATTAAATAATGCTAAAATGCATCTACTAGTTAATAAAAATGTCTTCTGTATAATTTCATGTTAAATGATAAAATTTCAAATGCATTACCAAAATTTTATCATCAAAATAAAATTTGGAATTTTTTAATAATGTATTTTATATAGAAAATTTCATTTCTTGACACGTTTTTAATTAAATAATGAAACAAAAAACTATTTACCTTTAATTTTCCAAAATGGTTCTGCAATAAATGACTGTACTTGCTTATATCGTTCAACTACAAAGCCAAGAGTTGGAAACTGGCAGCTTCCATAACTTATTAGTTGATTTTGAAGAGATTCTGGAAAAACTTTCTTCAGCCTCAGAGTTTGAAATCTTGTGAAGGCAGCACCTATCAAAATATTCCAATAAAGTAAAACAAAAAAATTCTTTAAAAAATTGATGTTCAAACTAAAAACATATTGATAAAATTTATACCACAGAGCATTCACAAATTTGTAGATTCATATAAATTTTAAAGAATGTAAGTTACTCTTCTAAAGTCATTTTATAAGGAAAATTGAGTCTATAATTTAAAAATTAAATAAATTATATAATGATGATTAAAAACCGATACAGTGGAAACTTGATCATTCAAACTTGATGGAATCATGGGTGTTTTGGATAAACAAAATTTCAGATAATCCAAAAATTTGTTTGATTTTGTTTTGAGTACATCAAGTACTAAGCATTTAAAGTGTATCAACAGTAAATATTGTAATGCAATTACTGTATTTGAAAGTAAATTAATTTACTCAAAATTTAACATAATGTTACATATTTGGTCTAGTTTCACAGCACTACAATCCACAGATGACATAGTAATTTCCTGTTACATGGAGAGTTTTTGGTCTCTATATATTATATGTTTCTGAGACAATTTTGCATATCAATATTAAGACATTAATTTCTATTGCTGGATAGTCCAGATAAAGAGAGGAAGGACTTGATTATCCTTAAATAAAAGTGAAGCAAATAACAAAAGATATTTTTATATTGCCAATCAAAAGGCAATAAGAAAATATCTTAAATCATAGTTTTACTGCTGCTTTTTGACAGAGATATTTAAAGCTTTTATGTAATATTTTTAAAATCCTTTCTGTTATATAAGGAAATATTTTTAACCAATTGTCAAATAATGCATGTGGGTGCTTTGCAGCTGGTGGACACAATGATGTCTAGACATTTTAAATATTTGTTTTGAAAGTTATATTATGTGTTGTAGTTTAATTTTATTACTATGAACACTAGTCTGAATACTAGTCCACTAGTCCAAACATCACTAATCCAAACATGTTTCAATCAGTGGAGAGGAAATTTTTTAGCTCGCAAAATATAATTTTTTGTATTTTCCAGTTGAATTTAAATGGTATTAATGGTACAAAAAGATTTGCAATCCCACAACAAAAAAAAAATTGTATTTTATTGTAGTACTGTATTAATACTGTACAAAATTAATAAATCATGTTTGACATAACCTATTAAAACAGCAGATCTATACAGTATTTACACACAAAAACAGAAAAAAAAGTCATTGAAGGTGTTGGATCTATATAAACCAGACCTGTTTTACCGCTTGCATCTGCATTATTTCAGTTATTTCGCTAATCTGAAAATCTGCTAATCCGAACAGGATTCAGTCCCAATTAGTTCAAACTAGTGGGACTCTACTGTATTGTTATTATTTTGTATTTTTTCAGTGTGCAGAGTGTACTAGTGTGAAAAAGTACTGTAAAACCCTGCACATACACTTATATAGTTTTTATACTAAACCAAACAATCACCATAAATAATTGGGCTATTATTTTATTATTATCAATAATTAGATAAGAAAATAGACTGGTTTAGTATCAATACATCATGCTTTGGGATGTTTATTATATTTACTTATATATCTATATATAAAACTTATGTTTATGTAAAAATGCAAACTGGAGATTAAAAGAATTTATCTAATTCTATGGATAATGATCATGGTAAGTTTCAAATAACTTAACAGCTGGTTTGCTACACTAGTGACTGTTTTATGCATAAAAACTATATAAGTAAATATAATAAACATCCCAAAGCCTGATGTATTTATATACAGTGGGTGATCGGTTAATGAACATAATCCGTTCCAATACTTTGTTCGCTATCCGAATTGTTCATTAACCGATTATCGATTTACCATAGGTTTGTATGGGAATTTGATTAATTCATTCTGGAGACCCCAAAAAATAAAAAATACATTCATTTATATGTAATAATAAAAAACATATATACACAGTCTTGCATTTTTATTACTTATGTTTTTTTGTTTGTGGGTTAAAAAATCTGTCTAATGTCGATTGCTTTTCTCTCTTCTTCAGGATTTTCATAAGTAATTAATAGCATTGTAATTGTAGAGATCCCCAAGCCTATTAACCTCAACCTGGTTTGTATGCCATTCTAAGACCGTTGATACAACATTGCCCACTTCTTCAAAAGATCTTTAATAGCAGATATCAGCATTAATTCTTTTTTCCATAATAAATCATATCTCGCCCAGTTTCTTGGTGTTCTTCATTCAAGAGCTCTTATGTCATCAGATCATTTTCAGGTTCCATTATGAGCTCTTCAATGTTCTTTATTTCTCACAAGTGATTTGTGTTACTCCTTTAGCTGCTTGAGTCTTCTTGATTATACTGTATCTTTCTTAGATAAGATTGAACTGCACCCCACTGTAGATTTGTTCAAGCCATACTGCCCAGCAACATCAGACATCTACCGCCCACTTTCTACCTTTTCTATTTTACCTATAGAAAATAAAACTTGATGCAAAACTTAACAAGTGTCCGCCCAACAGTCTCGCAAATACTATAAAAGAATTGTTTCTGTCAGAAAAATAAAAGGCTGGTATTACAAGGGAGAATTTCAAAGTTTGAAGAAATACTATCTGATCAGTATATTCCGGGTTGAGCGTCAATGTCAACATCTCCAGTGCTCCAAAAAGTTTTGAGTTGTTACCTGAAGATGAGGGAAAATCAATCGGTATTTGCTATTTTCGTTGCTTTTTTTTATGCTTGTTCAGTGAAGTGTTCTTTATCTGAACATGCATTTGTTGTCCAATCATAAAAATCATTCACAAAAGTGGTCGTTATCCGATTTGTTCATTAACCGATCTGTTCGTTAACCAATCACCCACTATATATATATATATACAACTTTTGTTTCAAGGTTTACATTAAGATATGATATTTGGAACCTTCCGTACATTTCTATATTCAACGGTTGACTCAACAGTGAATTTTCTGTTGACGCCCTTTGTTGAATGATCTGACGTCACGTTTTGCAGAAAAAAGAAATGCTTTCATTGAGAAGTCGCTTTTCAAGATGACTGACTTAAGTAACGAGAAAGTGGCGATTGTGAATGTTTTGCTAAATAATTAAAGTAACTCACTTAACCATTATTCGAATAAATCCTTTTATTCAAATGAACCCCTGTCTGTATCATTTTCTTGTGTACTGGCTCTCTCCTTAATAATTTTAATTAATTTCTTGAATATTTATATCATTAGAAAGACTTAGAGGGCCAAATATCGGTTGTAATCAATTTCAGATAAATGAAAAAATCTTAATATTTCAATATTGACCAAATTATCCAACATAATCGTGCAATCACATGTTTTATCATATACAGATCGTTCATTAATCTATCCACTATTATAGCACCCACAGCAGTGAATGGATAGTTTCTATAAGCGAAATTTACTTTTTCATGGAAGCCGCCATGTTAGTTTGTTAAATACTGAATGGTCTTTCAGGTCGTTGAGACCGTTGAGCTCAACAGTGAAACAGCACTGATGTCACTAGTCTCAACGGTCCATTTAAAAGTGTTGTTCTCTCACTGTTGAGTAAACCATTGAATATAGAAACGTACGGCTTGAATACTTATATCATCAATTATTATATATTTTTTTGTCTTTTGAACACTATATAGTGTTCAAAAGACAAAAAACAATCATCCACACAGTTTCAAGAGTGAAAAATTATTATATTCTAAGGATTGCAATACAATAAACTAATCTGAATCTTCGAAATTTGATAGTAAGTGACCATATCTTTACAGAAAACAAAATTTATCTGTTAAGTTAGATTAATTTCTAGTTGTAAAGTTCTTTAGTCATATTTACAAACATTACTCAGTACACTAGTGTACTTAAGTTTATTAGTATTACTAGTATCCTTTCTCATACTGAAATAATTAGTTGTGTACCTGCAGTCCTGAAGTTTCTCAATGATATTTTTATTTTTTTATACAGAGTATAGTAAGACTCTGCTTAACACTGCCTCAATTAATGCTAATTCGATATAACTTGGTCTGCTCAAAGTCAAAATTTACACCAATTTCAAATTATTGCAGGATTTCATTGATTCATATATAACATGATTATTCCCAAACATGAACCAATCAGCAAAAAATGGCAATTTGTCATAGTGCTGTACTTTCCTTAAATCTATGTTTGTTTGTTGCAATTTTGGAAAAAATATAACATCATGAATGCCCATAGGCAATATCAACTTTGCTTGGCAAGAATTAACTGATAAATGCATGAACAAAGTGTAGAAGAAGGTATGGCTGGAGGTATCCAAGAATTCTCAACAAGAAGAGCCTATTGCTGTATCATTAGGTTGACCAAATTGTCAACCTAATCAATACGGCAGGACTAGGAGATATAGACAAATAGGATATTGAGGAGTTACTGTAGGTTTCTGCTGAGAGCCTTACCAATGATGACCTTCAAGAATGTGCAGAACTAGGAATTCATATAGAAATGGAAAATAATGATTCTGAAAACGAAGAACCCAAAGAATTTCTCTACAGATTTCCTTAGTAAAGTTTGGTAACAATAACCAAAATCGTTGATCAAATTGTAGCAAATGATCCAGATTTTGAAAGGAGTGCAAAAGCAAGACAAAATGCAATCTCTTGCATCCAAAATGCAAGAGATTGTATTTTGGATGCAATCTCTTGCTACCGACATTTGATTTAGGAAAGAAAACAAACTGACAAATGAAACTACACAAATTTATCACAAAAAAAAAAAAAAAAAAGGATTTCAGAACAGCCAGGACTTTCATCACAAATAATGAACTTTACACTTCTGTGTGCAACAATATATGTTGAATAACACATGTTTATGTGTTATTCAACATATATTGTTATGCAAATTAATATACAAATAACTTAAAATTAAAGTAAAATCTGATTATTTTTGGTCACGTTTCCCTTTCCCTATTTACTCTGTGTTAAAATGACCTCGTTTAACACTGTTTCATTTAGCACTTTATCATCTAGCAACTCATGTTAAGTGGGGTCTTACTGTACACAGTATGTTTTATATGTATTAATTTCTTTAAAACAAATTTGCAAATATAAATAAAATATTTATTTATATTTGTAAATTTTAAAAAATGTTTAATCCTTTGCCTTCTGGGCATGACAAGGTGAAAGAGAAAGATGTGTTTCATTCCCATCATAGTAAGTTCTTGCTCTTACTGTTTTGACTATTTAAATATCAATACTTTCTAAATTATAATTTATTATATATCTTTATCTTACCTATTCTTAAGTCTAATTCTCTTCTGACATTAACAGCATCACTTATATTCTTATTTGGTTCACCCAGATTTTGACAAGCCCTAGATATGGCTTGAGGAGTAATTTCAGAAAATCTAGCTCTAAATACTTGAATATGTGGTTTTACTGAAGGAAAAAAAGACACAGAATTAATTCCAAAATATGAATTATTGTTAAGGAACTCAACCTAATAATTCTTACTATTAACAATATCTTAAAACTTAAATTTATTACTAGTTCTAAATATTACATAAAAATAATCATATGTTTTTATCTTAAAACTAAAACTTGCTTGTTCCTTACTTTTAGGCACATTTTCATCAAAAAATTAAGATTTATAGTTTCTCACAATGGAAAATTGATAACAATAAAATGAAAAATGATGCAAACAAATCATTACTCTTAATCAATAAAATGAAGTATCATTTGTTATGTGATACTTCATTGTATTTACTTAAAGAATCATTTCACATAGATATAAACTTATTTCTTCTTTCATATTATGAAAAGAGAGATGAGTTGAGTTTTTATCCATAAAATGTTTCTTGCTTAGAAAGTGCTTCATCATGATTAAGAAATTTGACAAAAATTTTTTCATCTATGTCAGGGGTGGCCAACCTGCGCCTCGTGAGCCACATGCGGCTCTTTGAAGGATTATTTGTGGCTCTCGATAGATGTACCCGAGTTTCCTTTTCATTTTTGTGTTATTATATTTTAAAAAATTATTATCGTTCCGTATGTGTTTCAAAATGTCTTTTAAATTACTAACAACAAATATGAAAGACTAAGTGCAACGTTGTAACAAATTTCATTTCCGTCCAAGTTAAGAATGATATGACTCATCAAAAACTGCGCAAACGAACATAAACAGTGGCGTAATCATCCGTTATCGACCGACTCCAGACCGATTTTGAATTTGTAAACTGTCATTGCAACGGACAGTTGACATTGTGCTCTGGAGGAAACAATTTGTATCACTCTTGCTACGGATATAATTTGTATTCTGGAATTTTTTGCATATCTTTTTAATACGTATTTAATTGCGGCGCGCGAAAAATTTCAAATTTTGAAAAATGGCTCGGACTATCAAAGAGCTTGGCCACCCTGGATCTATGTCAAGGTTTAACATTAATTATGCTAAGCCTTGACATAGATGAAAAACTTTTTATCAAATTAATCATTTCTGTAATGCAGTTGAAATTATTCATTTCTGTAAAATTTCTATTCAGATACAAAATTATCCTAATGCAATTAATGTTGAAATTCATTGGTATTTTTTATTCATTTCTGTTTTTAAGAAAAAAATATACCGTTGAAAAATAACCTTATCTTTTTTTTAAATCATTAAAATTAAATGTATAGCAACAAGAGAATGAGGAATACAAATGCATTTCTTGTATATAAAAAGTTTTTAATTCAATAGGTCACATGTCTTTGTTGTCAAAAAATGGATTTAATACCAAAACCACAAAATAAAAATAGATAGTAAACAGCTTAACCAATGAATTTACTTGAAACATTTAAATAAATATAAAATATATTCTAATCTTTCTCTATTTTACACTTTTTTTTTCAATATTGAATCATATTTCTTATACTATCATCCATACAATAATAGTAATTTAACACTAAAAATAATAGGTAATTTAATTCATTTAATCAAACACTTTCAGTTTTCATTATAGTAGTTAAATTCTGCATTCAAAAGTAATTGATAACCAGAGAACTAATCTGATATGAAATTAAAGAAAACCTCATCCAACATAATACAAAAATTTCAACTTGCTAACTTTTTTAGTTTTCTTAAAAATTAACTATCTGTCAACCTTATGGATAGTTTGATAGATAGAATGAGCAATTATTTTATTGCGACATTGTCACAATGCCTGACTGCAATTTTTAATCATATTTTTTAATTTATTTAATTTAAAATATATGCTCTCCACCTTCAAATTAGTAGTGTCCTGCTCCTGTACATCATACATTTCCTTTAGCAATCAAGTTGTGTCAGTCATCTAACTCCTTTCAGGGAAATTTTTGAATTGAAATATTGCAACTTCTGGTTTGCATCGTAAGTTTGCACATAGTTAATTGAGCCTGTTGTCCTTAAGCTTTCCATATCTGGTCTCGGCTTTCATCTATCTAACTCTGTTCTCAAGATTAAGAAAGGACAGACAGACAGATGAAGGTGGAAATTTACAAATCTACAATTTTTTCAAATTGCAGCCCAAAAACAACATATATTTTTCTTTATTACTGTTTTTCTTCAACGGTTTATAATATATACATATTTATCAATAAATATAAGCTTTAAAAATTATATAACATGACTTAAAAATTGTATGGTATTAAAAAGATTATTTTCAACCTAATTTCATCCTAAAATATAATTTAGATTTAAATGAACTGGTTTATATTCCATGCTTTCATCATGTTGCCATTCTCAATTTTGCTCATTATATGCATCTGTAACCTGCAACCCTTACAATTCATCATGAATGAATGATAAAAAATGAAATTTCACCCTGACTTATAAAATAATCACAAAAGTCACAAATAGAATTCAAACCTAAATTTTTTCATAGAATATGTAAATCCAATCAAATAAATTTAAATGCATATACAAAAAAAATATGACAAAGATTTTAAATAATATAAGTTGTTCTTACCATTTCTACAAACTTCAATAATTTCAAAGCCAATATTCTCTCCTTCTCTATCACCATCTGTCCAAATAATTAATTTATTGCAATTACGAACTTCTCTTTCTAATGTTTTCTGAAAGTTGAAAATAAAGCCATTGTAAAAAAGCACTTTACCAAATTTTTCAAATTAAATCTTCTAATATTCTAAATGAATAAATTTTAGAATATCAAATTTCTTTTACTTAATTATAAAATTATTTTTTCTAAATTTAAAAATCACTTAGTTAATCAGTGTAGTGTAGTTGATCAGTGTTTAAGCTGGAAAAAATGTTCTGTAGCATTTTAGCTAATTTTACTAAAAAAGTTAGCAAAATTTTGAAAACTGCAGCTAACATTTCTCATCCATGAGGATGCCCTGAACAATACACAATTGAATTTGAGGGTTGGATTTCACGCTGATCTTTGGTTAAACAAGAGAAGAACAAATTATCACACAGCTGTTAATTACATACAAATACTACTATATTTGCAAGCGCTTTTGACGTGCTATGAAACATCATTAGGCAGAGACAAGCTCAAATAAAATTTTCAAACAAAGATTTTGAATTAAAACTAACGGCATTAGTCCTTTAGAACAAAACTAAACTTAGAACAACTAAATGTAAAGAATTTAAATTGGCATGCACATGGTTACAATGCATATGTGTTGAATAGGTGCTGAGAAGGAGCTAGAGTCGATGTTTTAATCCTTTGTACAAGCTGACCCACAAAGCAAGCAATTCAAGCATGGGAGAGTTGCACAGATTTAGTAAAATGGTAAGGAGGGCCTCCCAAACATACACCAGGCTCCTCTGATCGCAATACCTGAGCATCACCACATGGTCCCACAGCAGGGTGTGTTGTTGTTGTAACACCATCCTTGCTAGCTCAGTGTCACACCTGTCTGCCCTGATAAAATATTGGTGTTTGGAGATGCAGCAAGATAGCATTCTGGTTGTTGCTCCTATATAATGGGTGTGAATACCAGATGTGTTTTCCAATGGGATAGAGTATATCCTGGACTTCTCTAGTATGGAAGTAGCATCTCTGTCATTGTATAGCAGCCTCCTGAGATTTGGTCATGGAGTGATTGGTAGAAATAATGCATGATGTCTAAAAATATGGCAAATGCGAGCAGTGATGCAGCCACAGAATGGTAATGAGGAATGGACAATTGTGCATTCCTTTAGGATGCATAAAGTGGTGGCAAAAAAAAGAGATCTTTTAACCTTGTTCGAGATATATTTATATTTGGAATTAGTAAACCTGCCACATTTACTGCTGAGAGAATGGCAGTAAGTTCAATATTGATAGCAGTTTGTGTGGAAGGCAACAGAAAGGCCTAATTATAGGGGCTATAGCTGCATTGATGTAGTGCTGCAGATGGTATGCTCTGGCAGGGATTAAAAGGGGTATGTTGTTAAATTTATGGAACATGGAGTACATTATACCTCCCTTGGGACTTGGAGATGTTTAGATCTAAAAATGCAATTTTTTTCCCCCATTTTCTTTTTCCCAGGTAAAGTCGATAGTAGAGTAAACATTTATAAGAAGGCATTTTAGGATGAGGAAATCCTCCTCAGTGTCTTGCTAGGCTACTAAAATGTCTACATATCTCAGATATATCGATGGGTATGCTATCATGAGGGGGAAAGTAAAAACCCTTTGCTCAACGTGTCTCATGAGCAATTCTGCTAGTACGACAGACAGCAGTGAGTCCATTGCAACCTCGTTTTTGCAAGTATATTTTTCCATTGAACCGTAAATAATTGTGTTTGGTAGCACAATAGCATACACAATACATTATTGTTTAAACTTATGTTTATTCTCATAGATAGTGTACATTATTACAGTGGAATGCACTACCAATGTAACCATAAATCTATTATAACCCAGAAGCATCATACATTATTGAAAAATTCATCTTGATTTTCATTCACACCAGGCAACAAATGCTGAATAAAAATCAAATTCCCATCTCGGAGTGCTATTTATGATGTTTAACAAGTTGCTGACAGTTTCTATATCAAGACAGCTTCCAATTGAAGGTTTTGTTAATTTCATCTCACTGAAACCTCTTTCACACCCACCAGTGTGCACTGGGAATGAAAGAACAAACTCAATAACTGTTGAGATAAACTGTTAATTAATTAATTAAAATTTAAATCAAAACAATTGAAACATTATCCACACTTTCTGAAATATTAAGTATTTGTTTTCCTTCTTGATTGATTTGGTCATATTTCAACCAAGTCAGAACTGAGTCTATTATAGTACTTCCTTGTAAAGTGTTAGTTTTGGTTTGATGGAACATTTTGCTTTTAATATATATAAAAAATAAATATAAATATAGATAATATCAATATATTGTGACCTTTCGGGTCGGCACCTCTTTGGTACCCTGTCAGGATTGACACCACCGTGTTTCTCGAAACACGGAAACCGAGACAGCGATTACGTCACGCCGTCGCGCGAGCGGTCCCGTACGTGGTCAGACGGATTCGTAATGTCGATTCTAGAGACATCATTGGAAGTGACTCAGATACACTTAACAATTAACAATGGTTTATTTAAAAATCAACGGGATAAAGTGTTGTCGTGGAGAGCGAGAGTTCACATATGATTCGCAGGGTGATAAATACCTGGAGTTTGGTTGATTCTTGAATAGCTGATAATTGATAATTCAGTTCTTGACTTAATCCAAAGTTCTAGCGACGACGTTCATTCAAGTTTCTTTGGCACTTAATAAATCCTGTTGCAAATAATCCAAATAGGAAGCACAAAAAAACAAAGTCCAGTTGCTATCTGACGACTTCTATCCAGAGAAACGGCGGCAACTGACTCTTTTCGGCCGTCTCTGGTGATATTCACCGGCGATTTCGGCCATGCAAAGGTTAATAGTTCATGAGAAAGCATCATGTTGCTTTTGAGAAAATGTAACGGGAGGCTTTCTCAGGTAGCTAAGAACAACAACAATTGTTGCGTAATTCACGAAATGTTATTATTAAAGACTATTTCTAATATAGGAATTTCTGCTATCTCACATAGTACTTCCTTGTAAAGTGTTAGTTTTNTATATACCTATTTTCAATAAACACATTGTTTATAAACAATTAATCTATATATATAAAAATGAATGTATGTCTGTCTTATGTCCTTCATGCATTATCACACCGTTTATCCGATTGCCATGAAACTTTGGGAAGTTGTTTAATATACTCCTGCGAAGGTTTCTGGCATAGTATGATTGCCACGAAGCTTTGGAAAGTTTTTTAATACACTCCCGCAAAGGTTCCTGGCATTTATCCTACGATAGATGGCACGCGTTTACACAAGCATTCGAGCACTGTGTGTTCGATCAATTTCAAATTGTGAAGATTATTTCCTCCCTTTAAAAAATATCTCTATATACGCATTTGCGAACTGTTATTTACGATATTTGTAATAATTTTTGTTTAATCACTTTATTTCAACTTCTTTTTGCTAATTACGTATTCGCTCGAACTTCGTTAAAACCTTAACTGAACCCCAAACAACGACCAAAGTTGTGGGAAGAAATTCGCATATTTTACCAATCTAGGTATCCTCCCTTTTCAAAATTTTAATATCGACTCAAAATAATTTTAAAAAATAATTTACAATAAAACAGTTTATTATCCAACTATCAGAAATTTCACAACACGCCAAGGAAGAGAGGAAGGAGCAATTAAATAATTAAAATTGTAAAGGATTAAAAAAATATATATAAAAATGGGGAATATTGTGCTTCTGACAATCGCTGCAAGTGTATGGGCTAGATTTAGAGAATCCGTGCTTCTCGCGTGGACAACTGTATGTGGCTGGCTCACGCGTTGGAAAACCTTCTGATTTATTCATGTACGCACCAGACGGAAAAACAAAAAATATCGTGTATCCACAAGCACTCCAATAAATAAATAGAATTGAAACCACACTTTGAAATGTTTTTCCAATGAAAATGAATAATAATAATAAGTTTTAATAAAGATAATAAAATGTAAATTGAATTTTATCATAACGAGTTTGCTTGAATTTCCTTTCTTCTGAGATCGCAGCAATGCACGACGGGTAAGCTAGTATAATAATATTAATTGATTATAAACAATATGGTTTAAAACAAACAATTTACAGGATATTCTTATTGAATATTTTCTCATAAGGTTGGAAAAATCATTCAAATAATGCAGTTCTTTAATAATTGAATCAACTTTAAGTACTTATGACAAATATAATAAGACATACCAAAGTTAGTTATAAAATTTTTCAACAGA
Source organism: Centruroides sculpturatus (assembly GCF_000671375.1). NCBI lineage: Eukaryota > Metazoa > Arthropoda > Arachnida > Scorpiones > Buthidae > Centruroides > Centruroides sculpturatus. Next base: position 96,860 of record NW_019385058.1, on the reverse strand, counting down.
TTTTATTTTTGAAAAATGATTCAAGTTTTGTGTAAAAATTCCAGTATGTGTAAAAATTCTAAGAATTTGTCAATTTATTTAACAAATTCAAATTTTTACTTTTGAATCACTGTTATGACTTATAATCTATTAGAATTAATTATCAAATTAGACAAAATATCAATAATTAAAGTTTTATTTTTATAGAAGTTCAGAATTTGTTAAAGAATTCAAATGCTTTCCTTCAATAATATAAAATTAATTGTTTTAAAAAATTATATTTATATTTAAACTTACTTCTAAGCAAATCTGATAAATTACAAGGCAAGCAGTATGATCAAAAAGACGTCCTCTTTTCCAAGTAAAGTCTGCTTGGGTTCCATTTTTTAAATGTGTAACTAGAATAGATTAATATTGAAAATTAAAAATAATTAAAACCATTTTAAATTTTAGTCTTAAAAGTATTAACTGAAAACTATTTTATTAAATTAATTTTTTAACTATGTTAAATATTTTTACTACTATGTAAATTTTACATTTCTAAGGATAATTTACATTTGATTTTCAATGTAGTTATTTTTATTTCATTGTACTGTTCTGCCTATTTAATAAGCAATCACATGCAGTTTTTTTTTACAGGATCATGTGCATAAGGTTACAATTTTCCATAAATTTTCATGCTAATTATGGTGCATGTAATTGCCATTCCTTGAATTTGACAATTCTGAAAACCTGTAATGTGTTTTCTCTGCAAATGCCATTGTATCTCATACATTTTTCAGTTTATGAGATACTGTTTTGTTTATAGAACATCCTTGACCAGGCTTTCATAGAGAGTCCTTCAAACTTCAAGATAGCACGGGTTAATGTGAAACACTGGAAATAAATGATGGGAGGGTTAAGATGCTTCTCAGAAGGGCCAGAAAAAATTTTTGTATTTTTCAGGCATAAAATAAACCCATGAAATATTTAAATTGAAGGTCATCTTACAGAGGCAGATCACTTTAGGCTATCTTACAGAGACATGCATTCAAGGTCTTAGTGACTTGCAAACCACATCATTACATCATGCTTAGCTGAAAAACATCCATAGTGTCCATTTTCTTCGTTACATTATCCAACACCTTTCAACATTAAAATTCCAAACAAATATCCATAAAAGCTCTTATAGCTGAAACTATTGTACATCGTTTCCATTCTCTCAGTTAGAATAAAGAGGAAGATTCTCTGACATCTAAACGACAGTAAAATACTCAAAGCCGGCAGTCATTAACCAGTGACTCTTTTATCGGTCCCAAGGTATACAGTTTACCTGACTAATACTTACCTCTAGCTACCTCTTATGGTGATTGTAAGAGACCTCCATGAGATCATTTTTGATGACATTAGGGCACTAACAATGACATCAATACAGAAAATTACTGTATTACACATGCAATCATGTGACAGTAAAGAAAAATTGTACACAATGGCATGTGTAAGACAGTGATTTTTAGTAGCAGTTTTCTGAGATCCTGTGATAAGTGGAAAAAAATTTTTTTGACTGAAATTTTTAGTCAGATAGATATCATATTTCATGAGAATATCATTGAAGTAGGGCTAAGTAACTCAATTTGGTGAAAAATGCCCACAAAAAAAAACTAGTAGGTGCAAAAAAATCACTGCTACACAGCATGTGAATTTTTTTTGGTACAGTTTAATACTTCTATAACCATATAATAACCATACTGGTATTTCTCTTATTATTCACATTTACATTTATGTTGATGTTGAAATTAAAGTTATTCTAATGTTAATCAAAAAGGTACATTAGGTTATTTTACCTGTTTAATAATATAATCAGTTCTTTACATTATCAGTTTATAATTCTATCAAATTATTAAAATTCATATGTATTATTACTATATTAATGATCCTTAGTCAGAATTGATTCATCTTTATATAATAATCCAATGATCGCCTAAATATTCGAGCTATAATATGGCTATAAACAAATAATTAATACAAACAAATTTGGTACTAGAGGTAAGTGCTAAGCACCATCTCATATCTAAATTAATAATTTAATAAATAATTTAGAACCTTCTGGAAGAAAATAACTGACCTGGGGCGGGGCTTGAACCCACAGCCTCCACTTGTCATGTGGTACACTATCAATTGCGCAACCTGGACCCAAGCCAGCCTTTGCTTCCAGAAGTATTTAAATTTCGATATAACCTTCCACAGTTACTAACATCACTGGCTGGCTGGCTGGCTAGCTGGAGATGACTTTTATGTCAATGGCCAATGAACCTATCATTGGTCGTTGTTCATTGGCCAATGACATAGTAGTTGTCTCCAGCCAGTGCCGTTAGTAACCGTGGAAGGTTATACAGTAGAACCTCGAAAACTCGACCTAATGTGGACCGAAGGGTGGCCAAGTTTGTGAAAATGCCGAGTTATCGGGAATGGGGTTAAAAAAAATAAGTACGAGTATTTCCTCAGAAAATACTGTACTGTACTTGTACAGTATTTACTTGTACAGAATATAACAGAGAATAAACTGCCCAAATACCCTTAAACAAAGGAAAAGTACGTCCTTTATGAAGGCATAGAGCCACTACATGAAAATGAAAATTAATGAATACACTGTGTACAGTAATTTACCTGATAAGACAGACCTCA
>NW_019385058.1:66544-88722 GCF_000671375.1 Centruroides sculpturatus | reverse complement strand
CGATCCGTGAACGATATAATTCCATATTTGATAGAAAGACTTGACTTTAGCTAAATTTACAGAAACTGGTAAGTCTAGATGAAAGTAAAGAGGAACGGCTAAATGGTCTTGCAAATTTTGACCGACGTCGGGAAGATCCGAGACCACCGAAATCTGGAAAACACAAGTAAATTGGATTCGTAAAACAACCGATATACATTTTCAAACAAGTAATTACTTTTATTTCATGGGTCATTTGGAATTAACGACAATATTCTTAAGCAAATCTCGTTAGCGCAGCGAAGTTTGCAAGGTAAAATTAAACCCCGTAAATATGACGAAAGATACGGGAAAGTTCGCATGTTCGGCCTGAAGATAAAAACACAAATGGCGAGTGACGAAAACTGACTCGGGTAGTTTTTCCCGTAACGATCTGTGACCTTTCGGGTCGGCACCTCTTTGGTACCCTGTCAGGATTGACACCACCGTGTTTCTCGAAACACGGAAACCGAGACAGCGATTACGTCACGCCGTCGCGCGAGCGGTCCCGTACGTGGTCAGACGGATTTGTAATGTCGATTCTAGAGACATCATTGGAAGTGACTCAGATACACTTAACAATTAACAATGGTTTATTTAAAAATCAACGGGATTAAGTGTTGTCGTGGAGAGCGAGAGTTCACATATGATTCGCAGGGTGATAAATACCTGGAGTTTGGTTGATTCTTGAATAGCTGATAATTGATAATTCAGTTCTTGACTTAATCCAAAGTTCTAGCGACGACGTTCATTCAAGTTTCTTTGGCACTTAATAAATCCTGTTGCAAATAATCCAAATAGGAGGCACAAAAAAACAAAGTCCAGTTGCTATCTGACGACTTCTATCCAGAGAAACGGCGGCAACTGACTCTTTTCGGCCGTCTCTGGTGATATTCACCAGCGATTTCGGCCATGCAAAGGTTAATAGTTCATGAGAAAGCGTCATGTTGCTTTTGAGAAAATGTAACGGGAGGCTTTCTCAGGTAGCTAAGAACAACAACAATTGTTGCGTAATTCACGAAATGTTATTATTAAAGACTATTTCTAATATAGGAATTTCTGCTATCTCACATAGTACTTCCTTGTAAAGTGTTAGTTTTAGTTTGATGGAACATTTTGCTTTTAATATATATTAATAATAAATATAAATATAGATAATATCAATATATTGTATTTGTAGACATTTGTATGCATGAAATACAGCTAAAAAGGTAAATAAAAAAGTTTTGTTTTGGGTGAGTTAGGAATGAATTTATCCATTTTATATTATTTCTTATAGGAAAATTTATTTTGGTTATAGAACAAATCAGTTTTCAAACAACTTTCAGGAATAGATTAAGTTTGAAAACAGAGGTTTGACTGTATATATAAATTAGATCTTATCAAGAAACAAAATCATGTTTTAAATTTTAATATTAAAACTATTTAAAGTATATATTATTGTTTATACCCACCTTAATTTTCACATAATCATTTTCACATTCCATAACAACAGGTGCATCAAAAAGATTGATTGGATTGCATCCATGCCTATTTTAAACAAAAGTTACAAATTCTGATTACAAGCTGAATATATAAATTTCATTACTTGATACTGTAAAATTCAAAATTAAGAATAGTCTGTCCCTTGGCATATGCAAATACATTTTCCATTAATAGAATTTTATAAAATTTCTGGAATGACTAATATAATATTGCTTCTATATCCCTGTTATTCCAAAATTACAAAAACCACATAATGTCATATATCATTAAAAAATTAAATGGTGAGATAGCTAGAATGGCACATAATAAAGCAAAACAAATTGTTAATATTCAACCAGTTTCATACATTATTATTATTATTTTAATTTCTGACCCACACTGATTGCATTATCATAAAATTATATGGACACTATCAAATTATATATATCTTTACAATTGTACCAAAAAATTTATCTGAGTTCAAAGTTATATTCAGCCTTACATAAGTTAGGGACTAACTGTATTAATTTTTACAAATTTAAATAAAAATAAAAAGAACATTTATAAATATACATGAATATTTTCTTATATAAGTATTATAACTATTATATAAGAAAATATTTATTCATGTAAATTTATAAATGTTCTTTTCTTTTGACATATTCTGAAATGTTATTTATGATATTCCCTTCAATAGATACAACCTCATTTTCAGATGTCTCCATATCTATTTTTAAAACAATTCTCAATGGTCTTCCCAAATACCTAATCTTGCTACATCACCAAAAAATGTACTGTATAAATAGAGAAATTCTTTTAGCAATAGAAGTCATTCAGTTTATCTTGAATTATCTTCTAACTCTCCTAAAATTCTTGCATACATTTCATTTCTTTAACATGCATTTAAGTTAAACATTATTTATTTCATTACATTATTATTCATTATTGCTTACACATCTAAATCAGTGATGATGTATTTGCAGAAAATAATATTACTTTAATATTTTTTAATAACATGTTGCTAACTTAAAAATTTTTTGTGCAATGTTCACCAACAAAACACTCTTTCAAAAAACCTTAAAATATTAATCTATTTATGCCTAACATTTTCAATCATATTCAGCAATCTACAGTTTTAAGCCAGAACAAAAAACAGAATATTAAAAACTTAATAAACTTAACTTAAATTAAAAACTTTATTTAAATATTAAAAACTTAAATTACAAATTACAGCAAATAGAATATTGTGTGCCAATAACATTAAAATATTGATGCAATTTAAAACAAAATAAATTATTAATTCATGACAGTTGAAAATAATCTCAGAAGTAAAACTAATACAATTAAAACAAAACAATTCTCAGATTAGTTTCAATACCATAAATTAATAATTTGTTTTAAATTGCACTGTTTTAATGTTATTGTTTCATTTTAATCACATTGATTTTATTTTTCAGATTATTTTCAGATGTCAATAAATTAATAATTTATCTTGTTTTTAAAATACATTAATATTTTAGAACAATTTTTTCAAAGTTTATATTCCATTTAACTAACCACAGTAAGAAATGTTACTTGTCATTCAGGCATTTGTATTTGAACAGCAATCCAAAATGGGTATTGTTTCATATCCTTAAAACATCAAGGATTTTTACTTTTTCCACTCACAAAAGTCATTTCTGACATTGCATATTAACATAGCAAAGAACTGTAATATATTCCTTCAGTGATTTAAATTCTTTAGCACATCCATATATTTAAACATATATCATTATGTTACACATATAATGATATGTGTAACATAATGATAATTGTATTTGAATTTCTGATTATAATAAGTGAAAGTTTTGTAATGTTATTTAATTTATATGTTTTGGTACACGCTGATTCTAATATTAGATAACAGATAACAATATCCTCAATTACAATACATGGTACAAATTGTATTTGTGGTAGCCTGCCAGAGTTATGAAACTGATGCAAACTAGAACTGTTTCATTTGTTTAGCCCTCTGTAGACAAGAATTGCATTTCATACTTTCTGTAGAAGAATAAACATTCGCAAGGAAATCCTCCTCCGCGTCTTGCCATGCCAAAACAATATCGTCTACATACCTCAGATATATTAGTGAATATACTAATGTGAGGGGGAAATTAAAAATCTTTTGCTCAACATGCCTTGTGACTATTTCTGCTAATATGGCAGACAATGTTGAGCTCATTGGAACCTCTTGTTTTTGTAGATACACTTTCCCATTGAAACGAAAGTAATTATGCTTGGTAACAAAGAGTAAAACTTTTTGTTGGCAAGTGTTGGCAAGCATAACTGCCTCAAATTGAGGTACAGAGGGATAGAGAGCAACAACATCCATTTTATAGAAGTTGTACCTATTAAGAAATAATTCTTCTAGAGCAGCAGATAGATTAGCTTTGGCCACAATGGAGAAAGGTGTGATGAAGGTGGAAGAAGCCCACTAGCAAGTGCCTTTTCAAGATAGTAAGTAGGATGGGACCTTTTGTTAACCAGTGGCCTTAATGGCAGCCCTCTTTATGAGTTTTGACCTCAAAAAAGAGCCTGGGGCATGCTACATTGGATAGAGGCTCCAAGTGACCAGGAAGAAGGGCAGATATACTTGAAAGTGCTAGTATTTTCTTGGTCTTCCTTAATACAGTCGGAGTTGGACCCTCCTGTAAGACCACTGCGTGGGATTGGTTGAGAAAGTCAGCAGCTCTACTTAGAAAATCCTCTTCCCTGCACAAGACAAACTTCTCCTTGTCCGAAGCCAACAGAAGAATAAACATTTCCTTGCAAATGTTTATTCTTCTATCGACTTCACCTGAAAAAAAAAAAATGGGGAAAAAATTGCATTTTCCATACTCTCTGTTTATATCAACCCCTAGTTTGGCAGAGATTTTTTTCAGGCTTAAAAAGTCAACTTATACAATATAAGAAATGAAATATGGTCATTTGACTTGCTGTTTTTTATTTCATAGTTGAAGAGAGAAATCTTACTCTCTTAAACTGTTAATATAATAGTTGGAGACAAAAGAATATTGAATCATTAATAACATTTTTTAAAATGTGTTATAGTTTACATTACAATATGTAAAGTTCAATTATAATATTTAAACAATCTTACCATTTTCTGTAAGATCCGACAAAATCCAGATTTAGCAAATGACCCGACACAGAAGTCATGATCATGGTACAGTTCTGATTAAATAATCGATACTCAAATTCATAAATTTTATTGTATTGAGATAAACCGTCCCTGCGTCTATAACTACCCCTAGACATAATTTCGGCCAAATTCTTTGCAGCATCGTTCTTTTCTGCCACATTTAAAATCATAGTACTTGAAAATTGAAATCTTCTACAGAAGAAATAACTGTTGATGCGGTCGGCAGAAATCTGAAACAAAAATAACTATTATTCCCTGTGTAAGTAATGTGTAAATACAGTAGTTACAAATGCAGCTCCAAACAAGGTGGTTAGGATCTTATCAGTTAGGACCAGTGTTTTTCAACTGCTAAACCGCAGAAAAATAAGTCATAGTACCGACACCATGAAATGTTAAAAAAAAAAAAAAGAAGGAAGAATGAACATCTATATTTGGATGATGAAAAAATAGAAGTCAACAAGTTCACATACCTAGGAAGCATAATTACCTCAAACAAAAAAAGTGGAAAAGATGTTACAGTGAGAATAGCCAAGCAAACCAGGCATTCTATAGAAAACAAAACAATATTAACATCGAAAAATATATCAATCAATGTTAGGAAGTGATTCATTAAGAGTTTCATCTGGAGTATAGCATTGTACAGTTCAGATACATGGAAACTCAGAATAGAAGAGAAAAGTAAGCCAGAGGCCTTCGAAACGAGGTGCCAGCAAAGAACGATGCAAACTTCCCGGGCAGAGAGAAAGAGAAATGAGGATGTTTTGGAAGAGGCAACACAGGAGAGACATATTTTGAGAACAATAGAGGAAAGGAGAAACGACACGATCAGCCACCTAATTCGGCACTTGGAGCAGATGAATGTTTTATCAGAAGAAAGATAGAGGGCGCAAAAGACACAGAGTGGGATATCTCAACGAGTTATTACAGCAAAGGCCTTATCAAAAGATAAAACAGCTAGCTAAGCAAAGAAAGAAGCTATAAGACTGCATATATCCACATTTGCCCACCAACCATTAGTGGAGGAGAGAGGGAGGGAGGGAGAGAAAGAAAAAGAGAGAGAAAATACCGACGCCGGCACAGTCAATTACGGGCGTCATTTAAATAGTAATCAGGAGTTACTGTAGGTAACAAAGAACACACGGTAACACCACAAGCATATATAAGCGTAATAAATAAGCATAATTTGTAGATGCATTTAATTACCACCCACATAAAATTATCCATAATTTTACCAGTCTACAATGATAAAAAGGTTGAAAAATACTGACCGCAGGAGTAAAGAATTCAAAGAAACCGAGGGGATTTAATAAAATTAAGGAAAGAGTACAAACCACTCATTCAGAGCTGCAATTTTACCAATACAATATATATATATTAACAGATCTACAATAAATTATAAACTAAATAGAGATGTGTTTAACGAACCGATCTTAATCGAGTTTAAATCGTTTTTTTGAATGATAATCTGTTTTTATAACCCTAATAAAATTATGAAGATAAATTTCTCTTAAAACAAATAGAAACAAAAGGAGATCGTTGGATATTCTCACCCTTTTTGTAGACGGTAAAAAGTTATTACGGAAAACTGAACGAAAAGTGCGAAACATTCCTAGCAGACATTGTGAATCTATTCATTTTCGCACATTAAAATTCAATTCGTTTGCCGCCATGATGAAAAGCGACCCCTGCCGACCAAAATCCTTGTATTTGCTTACGTAAGTCATAAAGGCCTAGCAACATAACGACTTTTATTACTGCCTTTAAAAAAAAAAAAAAAAAAATTACAGTATGTTTTGGTTTATCGAATGATATTAAATTCTTCCGAAGTTATAATCTAGACTGGTTATTAAAAGCAACCTATACAGAGGTTTCTAGAGCGATAGCATAAACACGTGTCTGCGTGTTTGCTGTGTATATTTAACAATTGTAAGTCTACTTACTACAATTAATAACATAAATTTAATTTTGGTTCATATATAGGCCTACATTTTTTCTCAAATTCCCGAGCTGTATTATTAAATTTTAAATTTTCTTTGTATAAACTCTTTTCAAACACTAAGACGAGTTTAGTTAGGACAGAGTCGGGTTAGGCAACAAAAAGACTGCCAGATGATGTGGTACTGAATGAATGGATGGAGTCTATGAATACATTGTTCTGAAACAAAATGTCGATTGAGTTCATAAATAAACTGATCTTAAATGCTGAGTGTTGCATTAAATCACACTATATTCATAATTAATGGACAATTTAAAGATGGCGGAATCACGTCGTCTTTAAATTGATGGTTGTAAAGGCACAGGCCTGACATTCTGGGGGGCGCAAATTATTGCTGAGGATATTAACAGAAAATTACGTGTATCCTCCGGAAAAAATGGAATCATTTAAGTTGAAAAAGCGATACGAACTTTCCTATTCGAAATGATAAAAACTAATCAAAGAGGTTATTTTATCTAATGGGTCTTTTTTTTTAACTCTTTCCGCCCTGTGGGCACTAAGAGGGCCTCTTTTTGCAAGCCCATTATGGGTTAGGCCAGGCCCACAATGGGGATGCCGGGCGGTGAGGGACGGGGCCCGACATATACGAACGGACCACCCCCGAATAATTCCTGGGGATTTTTCGACCCGTTCGGATTAGATTTTTGACCCATTAGTAATAACATTTTTTAAAATGTGTTATATTAATATATTATTTTTTTTGTAAATCTTAAAGTATAGAATCTGTTTACATTACAATATGTAAAGTTCAATTATAATATTTAAACAATCTTACCATTTTCTGTAAGATCCGACAAAATCCAGATTTAGCAAATGACCCGACACAGAAGTCATGATCATGGTACAGTTCTGATTAAATAATCGATACTCAAATTCATAAATTTTATTGTATTGAGATAAACCGTCCCTGCGTCTATAACTACCCCTAGACATAATTTCGGCCAAATTCTTTGCAGCATCGTTCTTTTCTGCCACATTTAAAATCATAGTACTTGAAAATTGAAATCTTCTACAGAAGAAATAACTGTTGATGCGGTCGGCAGAAATCTGAAACAAAAATAACTATTATTCCCTGTGTAAGTAATGTGTAAATACAGTAGTTACAAATGCAGCTCCAAACAAGGTGGTTAGGATCTTATCAGTTAGGACCAGTGTTTTTCAACTGCTAAACCGCAGAAAAATAAGTCATAGTACCGACACCATGAAATGTTAAAAAAAAAAGAAGGAAGAATGAACATCTATATTTGGATGATGAAAAAATAGAAGTCAACAAGTTCACATACCTAGGAAGCATAATTACCTCAAACAAAAAAAGTGGAAAAGATGTTACAGTGAGAATAGCCAAGCAAACCAGGCATTCTATAGAAAACAAAACAATATTAACATCGAAAAATATATCAATCAATGTTAGGAAGTGATTCATTAAGAGTTTCATCTGGAGTATAGCATTGTACAGTTCAGATACATGGAAACTCAGAATAGAAGAGAAAAGTAAGCCAGAGGCCTTCGAAACGAGGTGCCAGCAAAGAACGATGCAAACTTCCCGGGCAGAGAGAAAGAGAAATGAGGATGTTTTGGAAGAGGCAACACAGGAGAGACATATTTTGAGAACAATAGAGGAAAGGAGAAACGACACGATCAGCCACCTAATTCGGCACTTGGAGCAGATGAATGTTTTATCAGAAGAAAGATAGAGGGCGCAAAAGACACAGAGTGGGATATCTCAACGAGTTATTACAGCAAAGGCCTTATCAAAAGATAAAACAGCTAGCTAAGCAAAGAAAGAAGCTATAAGACTGCATATATCCACATTTGCCCACCAACCATTAGTGGAGGAGAGAGGGAGGGAGGGAGAGAAAGAAAAAGAGAGAGAAAATACNCGCTATTAACGAACGCACCCAAAAACTGTTACCAGTTGATGATGCTCATGCTGAGATCATTACATAGGATGAATAATCCTCTGGTAAAATATTTACTTAAATAATAAATAAGTATTTTACCTATGAAAAAAAAAAATGAATAATAAATTCGATTTAAATAAGGATTTAATTAACAGCATGTTTTTTAATTTTTGGAACCTAACCCTCTTTTCGCACTAGTTCTTTGTTTCGTATAACACGGATTCGCATAACACGGCAATTTTTTGGAACGTAACTCCCGTGTTATACGGGGGTTACCTGTATATAGGTCTAATTTGTAAAATTTTATTTAATTAATTCCTCTATTTTTATATATATACAGTATTCTTTTTAACTAAAAAGCACTACCAGGGCCTTCTTAGTAAGCTTATTATAAGCTCGACTAGACTCACAATAGGACAGTGAAGAAGGTTCTAGGAAACGTGGTGTTGAATCCTGAAGAGTCATAAAAACCCTCGTAGATGGTCCATCCTGTTGTATTGTGCCCCGTCACTCGTCACTCATCTTAAGAATTCCATTAGGTTGTTGATAATGGTAGAAATATATAAATAAAGAATAACATTTTACAAGTTTATAAATATTTATCTGTGACCACAATTACAATTCATTACTATAAATTTAAGTCATTAGATTAATTAATAAATGAGCAGTGTATACGATTATATAATACAATCGTATAACAGATTAATAAAGTTAAATAAACTCTATACATTTCGATTTTTATTTAAAATCATCAACCATGACTGCCGATAATAATGTTCATCCCGGAAATATATTATAAACCAGAAAATAGATAAGATCAGCAATTTTATTGGCTTATTTAGTTATAGCCTAAAGGCATACAGTCACTTTAAACCTGTAACGACTGATTTATTATAAAATTTTCTCATAGTTTAGTTTTATATCGAATTGTTTATAGGACTATATAATTTTAATGATATTTCGAAGTAAAGAATCTGCGTTATTTTAATAATTATAGGACTACTTGAAAGAAAGAAATGTTTTGGAGAAAAGGACCTTCGACCTTCAACCAGTATGCAACCGGTCTACAAGTAGGTTGCTTTTTAAACTAGTCTTGCTGTAAGCATTTCCTATAAAATGTTGAAAAAATATTATGTTTATATACGAGTATTTATCTAATGGCTAGACAAAAAGTGAAATTTAAACGAACTTTTCCATCGATCTTATTCTATAAAGTTTCAATACATAAATGGATATTACCTGTTTTCATTTGTTTTACTTTATTGCTACTATTGGGATATAGAACATTGAAAATATTGTATTTGGATTGGTATGATTCATCGTTAAGAAATTTAGGTAAAAATTCCAGTTTATATTTCTTTATTTTTTTTAAAATGTTTTCTCGATTTAATACTGGTAATTTTATTTTTACGTAAGATACACTAGAATCTTTATTAGCTTACATTCGTCATCCACCCACTCTATGTAAGACAACCTTGACCTTGAATGGAACGTATGATGATAAACATCACGTAGTAGACAGGAATAATGTGGTATGTCTAAAGCCAGGACCTGGACTTAGAACTAACTGCATTGTATATTCGTTTAGGTAATTATGATAAATTCAATAGACAAATCACAATGCGAAAGTTTAAATTTTTAAATTAATAGGATAGATGGAGACTGGTCCTTTGATGAATCTATGGAGAAATATGGTTGTAGGGTATACGCTTTCGATCCTGGAATCGATCTAAATAACCAGAATCTCAGTAAAAAAATTTCGTTTTATAATCTGGGTGTATCGGATGTCAATGAAAACAAGTAAGTAATATTTAAATTTTGTATATTTTATTGACAAAGTTTAGATAAAATCTTACATTTAGAATACGTACAAAAAATAAGATATGGAAAATGAGAACGTTCGATTACTTTCTGGATCTCTTGGGGCATCATAATGAAACAATTGATGTACTGAAGATGGATATCAAGGGATTCGAATGGGATGTGTTAAGGCATATGTTAAACAATGAATACTTTAATGTAAGAATATTTTTATTTAATTAATTAATTATTTATTTTTATTTTATTACGTAATAATTATATTGCATTCTTCTCAGCAAATTCATCATTTATGCGTGGAAATCTATGGGATAGAGAGCAACAACATCCATTTTATAGAAGTTGTACCTATTAAGAAATAATTCTTCTAGAGCAGCAGATAGATTAGCTTTGGCCACAATGGAGAAAGGTGTGATGAAGGTGGAAGAAGCCCACTAGCAAGTGCCTTTTCAAGATAGTAAGTAGGATGGGACCTTTTGTTAACCAGTGGCCTTAATGGCAGCCCTCTTTATGAGTTTTGACCTCAAAAAAGAGCCTGGGGCATGCTACATTGGATAGAGGCTCCAAGTGACCAGGAAGAAGGGCAGATATACTTGAAAGTGCTAGTATTTTCTTGGTCTTCCTTAATACAGTCGGAGTTGGANATATAATCTTTGGTTTTTCTCGTGTGAATATTTTAATTATTTAGGTACATTTTATATTAAATGAATAGATGATAATTTGGAAAATATATAAAAGTAATAATGAATTTTATATTATATTATATCAATGGTACTCAACCCGTGTTCCACAGAGCATAAATGTTCCGCAAACTTGCCCCGAGTGTTCCACGAAAATTTTTAAAATTTTTATTGCAAAATTATTCCAATATACTACAATATATTACTTCATTCGTAGACAATCTCGCGTTACTATTTTATTCAATACAATAAGGTTTATAGTTTAATGCTTTATTGTTTCGTGAAATCTGTAAATTCAGTTCCAAAAATATCATAATTTGTCCCGTATTTTAGCTAGTGTAGCATTTCTGAATGCTACACTAGCTAAAATACAGTTTCTGTTTGTGGTACAAACTTCTGAAAGTGAACCTCCTAAGAAAAAAATTCAGCATAGAAAGACGGGGATGTCGACTACGAACACTAAATTCCTACTAATTAACAATAAAAACTTCATAATTATTATATGAAAGCCGTAGTTTAGAGAATATTCACTTTGTTCACTAACCGAATAAGATGTAAAGAAGTAAGGGTTTACAATTGGATTTACAAGACCCTATCAGATCTGAATTCTAGACAATTATAGCCTAATTGTCTAGGCCTGACTCGTGCCTGTTTTTACGTTGCCTGTCCACCGCTACACAGTATACACTACCAAGATGGCACCCTCCGATAAGACAGCATCTGTAATTATATATATTTTATAAGTCATTATTTGAGAACAAAAAAAATTTCATCTGCTTCGTGTTTACATCATCGTTTAACAGTGTCGTATAACTTCTGTTTAAAAATTATCAACAATTTATGTTATTGTTATTTATATACCATCACATTCGTATTGTTATTGTGTATTAACATAGCTGTATGTTTTAATTAATAATTCGTATAGATTGACAGATATGTTCCTAGAACAATTATGCAAAATATATGTGAGAGTTTTATGTTCAATGCAACTGTTCATTTCTAAATTTATCGTGTAGAATGTGTGCTGTCTTTTAAAATAAATACAAAAGAATTTACTTTTAATTTTTTTAAGTCGCATTGAAAGGGAAAGAAGTTGTTTGTTTATTTATAAAACTTTATGTCTAAATTTATCAATGAGTTTTCTGATTTGTTAAAATTATCGAAAATTTCTATTTAATATTGATTTGTCTACACCTTTTAGTCCCCCCCCAAGGGTATAAAAGAAAGCCTGAGTATAGCGAACACCAGCCGCCACGAATAACTAAGTGTAGAAGTTAGTACCAAGTGGCTGTTAGTAGGAATACTTATATCTACTTAATACTAATGAAACTGAATGCGATCGCGAATCTTCCAGACAACTAAAGCTAACCTTACCTAACATAACCTAATCGGAAATCAAGCTAAGAGTTTCTAATCTAACCTTTGGCCCACCAGTGGCCAAGCGGTCTTCGTTCCCTAAACACTCGGAGTTCGGTCGTGGGTTCGTGCCTCGCTCGGACTGGCTGGCCACGTGGAGTTTTCCGGGTCTGTAACGCCTAAATAGGGGCCAATTTCCCTTAAAAAGACCTCCCGGAAGGCATTCCCCTAGGCAAATCGCCATAACTAAACAAACAAATAAACCTAATCTAACTTACAACTAGGACAAACCGAATTTAGACTGAAAAAGAAAACAGAAAATAAGAATTAAAATACAAAGTTGAAAGGCAGCTATATACCAACAGTTAAAACAAAGCAAGGGTAAGCTAATTGCCATCCGTGCCTTCGGAGTAGTACTCTCAAGAGCCTCAACAAGGGAAATGAATGCGAATAGACGATGGAAAGTTGTACGCGTGTGAATGAGTTGGTGCGGATTGCAAGGTCAGTTGTATCCTTCAAGAATAGCAAGACTCATTAATTAAACTATCTCTAATGTGATTGCAGAAAAAAACTAAGCGAAGTGGTGTTTGGTCCTTCTGAATACCACAATAGCATTGTGGATTGTCCCCAAGGTTAAATCTATGCAAGTAGGCCCTATTGCTTAAAGTTGCCGTGTCCTGTAAGTAGCTGAGTGAGGGTATAACTAGGGTAAAAGTGGCAAAGAATCGCAGTAGTGTCAATCTTGGGGATGAAAGTGTAGGTGAGCCTACCAGTGGTATCATGATCCCAGCTGTCTTGCCAGAGAATGAAGATTTGCTTCTTGACGTGATTGTTGATGTACGCGGTAGGAATGTAACTGAAAGTACTAGTGAATTAGCAGCTTGTTTATCAAGACGATCAGCGGTCTCGTTGCCGAGAACCCCTGCATGACCCATAGCAATACAGGACCCATAGGAAATCTATTCTAATGTTGTTGTCTAAGTGTATGAGATGGACGAGTTTTAAGCGGCTATCAGACTTCGCAATCCTGTGTAAATCTACCCTATTGTCAGAATAAATGCGATAGTGTAAGTAGTGTATGTTGTCCTTCATACGCCTAATGTGAATTAAGCTCATATAAATAGCTGAAGTTTTCGCCTGTGCTATTGAGCAGTGTGTAGCTAGACGGAAGCAAGCGTTGTGAAGCTCGCGGCCTAATGCTACGTCCTACGTGGCAGCATCCAGCGACCGCTGGCGGAAAGAATCTTTGTACGCGCTTCCAACTCGCCAGCGACTTCTGTCCAGAGTGGACGCGTGTTGTTTACAAGATGGCAGCGAGAAGGCTTCATCGAATGCTAGTATGGAAAATATGACAAGCATTAAAACGGTAAATTACACATTTAATTGTTATCATTAACTAGATACACAACGAATATAAAGAATCTTTATAGAATAATAAGTTAAAAATTTTTATTTTTTAAAAATCAGAAATTATTAAATTACGTAAAAGATTATTAATTAAAGTACATACAACATATATACACAATTTATTTATCATTCTGTTTTTATTCATCTTCAAAATCAGCCATTTTCTTCGTTGGAAGAGGCGATCAAACTGGCTTGGTAGATCTTCCTGCACGCGCGTGTAGAGGCGATCAAACTGGCTTGGTAGGCGATCAAACTGGCTTGGTAATCTTCCTGCACGCGCGTGTAGAGGCGTCCATCTGGTGGTCGCTACACGCTAAACGCGGTTACTCCGGACACGCGTATTTGTTTGAACCGGTTTGTCCGCTCCGCTCGGAAGCGCCTTTACGCCCGCGGTCGCTGGACGCTGCCACGTAGGACGTAGCCAAGCGGCACCCACATCGTCACCCATCTTGGAATCGTCAGTGTAAATCCTAAACACGGCATGATCATCTGGATCTTCGATCAAGGTCAAACTGGGGGAAATCTTACCTACTCTAATTATTTTGTCGACATCCGAGTCTCTATAATCTCGCCAGGGTAAAGTGACGAGATTTTCCTGCCAAATAATGCGTTTAATTTCTAAGTCGATAGTGGTCAATCCTGACATTACCAAAAGGGCACTAGTGGATGCGGTTCTATAAGCCTTACAAATGCGGAAAGCTGCAATCCTTCGAACAGATAATAGTTTTTTTATGGTTATGGACTTTGGCGGCCACGTGGCCCCAGTCCTGTATAACATAGAGAAGTGTTGGTTGAATTGCACCCGTGTAAATAAACTTAGTAGCGTTAGGGCCAAGGTCCCATGTGTTCCTAGCAATACAAACAAGGGCGTTGGCCATCTTTTTAGCTTTTTCCGTGATGTTTGATGTGAAGTGTGAAGTTAAGTCTTTCGTCAAGAATAACACCTAAATATTTAATTTCCGTTGTTTGCTTTATCTATTCAAAGGATAAGCTTCCTGACGAGTAGCGTGTTCCTACCAGCTATCATGCTTTCGCATTTGTCTGTGTTAATGGGTTGCCTATGCTTAATACTCCACATAATACTCCACGTAATTATAATAGGACAAGCAAACAAGACGTTTATTGAGCTGCAATTAGAAAAAATTATTGACTATGAATTCCGTTTGTCTTTTCTTTATCTAAAGAACGGAGTTAGATAGATGAAAGACGAGACCAGATATGGAAACATTAGGGGCAGCAGGAGACCCTCTCACTTCCTGTACATTGCTTTAAAAATTCTCAGTAAACATACCTTCTATCAATTAAAAAGGCCCACTGGGCGTTTAAATGCCTTTATTACGTGTAAAAGAATATAGGCCTACTACAGATTATCAAAATCAAGCAATAGCCGCCTACCGAATGCTTTCAATATGCTGTTAGTTTAATCGTTGCAAAAAGATTTAATTTGCATAAATTTGAGCTTTTGTTATTCTGGACAACATTTCGAATGAAAGTCATTCGTTTGCATGCAATTTTATCCTAAATAGCTCTATGGGGAATTCCGCAAAGTTTGACTTATCGACCCGAAAGTTTGCCACCACCTTACTGATAACGAGAAAGGCTTAAGTTTAAAATTTCAGCACTCTAGAACCGGTGGTGTTTTTTCTCTAGAACCGTCCGAACCGCAAGAAAGAAAAAAAAAAGACACTTTTTATGGCGATCTATACACTTTTCAATTGCTTATATTTCAACAACCCCTCAGTAGAAAAACCTGAAATTTTGCATACTACCTAATAAAACAAATATCTTTTGAACGAGATGTTCACATTTACTATAGACGTTTGAAAGACGGAGAAACCGACCCCCGAAAATCCGCAACTCTGAATCCCATATATGTAGTCAGTCGGTGAATTTTCCACTCCGAGCAATGTAACTGCCATGACTCTCGATACTGTAGAACGACCTTTCTGCTATAGAATCGACGAATTCAGCGCTGTAAAAGCAGGAGAGCAGTTTTGTTGGTGAATTTCTGAACACCTTTAATAATATTTTACAATTATTTTCTTTTTGACGTATTATCCATGGTGACCATTGATGTATAAGTCTTAAAGCTGTTACGTGTAAACAAAACAATTTAAATAATTCCTTTAAGAAAATACTTGATAAACATTTAAATACAGTTTCAAATTCTGCAATAACCTCCACCTCTAAACGGCGGTTATTTATTCAGAACGTTTTTATGGGTAAAAACGCATACAAAATAAAATGCAAACAGCGGGCATTCTTAAATGTTTCTGTCAGTGACCATTCTTCAGAGGTTTGACTGTGTTATAAATCGCAAACAAAAGGTTTAAATAATAATTTCTAGTTATTTTGCATTAATACTAAAATCAGGATTTAATTAAAACTTTTAAAACCGATTAACTCGAGAATAATTCCTAATAGATTGAATGAATAAAATCTTAAAATAATAATCGAATAATTATTATCATATTAATATCATGGAGTCTATTACCTTTGTTCTAATATTTAAAAGAAAATTATTTTTAGATTAAAGTGACTCATACGTAAATGTTATGCGTAATTAATTTATAGAAAACAATAATTTAATGCTTCATAATCAATTTAATTCTTTAACTGTTCGGATACAAAAAGTACAATTGTACGAATGTTAATCGAATAATTATCATATTAATATCATGGAGTCTATTACTTTTGTTCTAATATTTAAAAGAAAATTATTTTTAGATTAAAGTGACTCATACGTAAATGTTACGCGTAATTAATTTATAGAAAACAATAATTTAATGCTTCATAATCAATTTAATTCTTTAACTGCTCGGATACAAAAAGTACAATTGTACGAATGTTAGACATTATAATCACACCAGAGTAATTCCGATATATGATTTATGCCTGAAACACACAAAATTGGAGAATATGTTCCATTTTTGACACATCTTCTCTGTCTGGATTGCCTATATCGTAATTGAAATATATATATATATATGTATAAATTAACTATAGCAAAAGTTTAAATATATAAAAATAACACATAATATATTACCTTAAATTTTTTAGTCAAACATTCTTCAATCTAATGGAACAAAATTCATTTTAGATTTTGAATTAAAGTCAATTCACTTTAAAAGATCTAATATATTTTTATCGTAAATTTTCTATAAGTTAACAAGAATTGCTACGAAATCTTAATATTCACTTAATATTAAGAATAAATCTGCCTGCAAAATATAAAGTGCTTACATCCTTGTCTCTGAGAACATTATTGTCACAAGCAAACGTTAAAAGAGCATCCAATTTGCCATCGACTTCATAAAATCTATCTACGCATTCATATAAACTATCGGTTGCCTTATAAAGAAAAACATTCGTTTAAAAATGCGTGAATTAATCTAAACCAAATCACAATTGAAAATTAGAAAATAAGCATACCTTTTGATATATTTTGGGGGCATGAATAATAGTGCAATTTAAGTATCTGTACAGATATTTGTCGGGTATTGCTGAAAAAATCAAATGTAAATTAAATGATGAACTTAGCTCTTACCGCAATGAAGAAGATAGAGAAAAGAAAAATGTAGCATTACAGCACATAGCATCTTGGAATTCATCCGAAGTAAACGATTGTACAACTCCAAATACAGCCAGGAATGAAAATGCTGCAATCAAGTACACTTTCATCTTTCGTTTTCTATTTTAATTCGACAAAATGTTGTAAGATCGAACAATTACAAACCGAGTATAACTTCGATTTGTGTGACAACTTATTAGGAAAGGAAATTTATTCGAATTAAAGAAAAAAATGTCGGATGTAAATGCCTTTAATAATATCCTGTNCACTTAATATTAAGAATAAATCTGCCTGCAAAATATAAAGTGCTTACATCCTTGTCTCTGAGAACATTATTGTCACAAGCAAACGTTAAAAGAGCATCCAATTTGCCATCGACTTCATAAAATCTATCTACGCATTCATATAAAGTATCGGTTGCCTTATAAAGAAAAACATTCGTTTAAAAATGCGTGAATTAATCTAAACCAAATCACAATTGAAAATTAGAAAATAAGCATACCTTTTGATAGATTTTGGGGGCATGAATAATAGTGCAATTTAAGTATCTGTACAGATATTTGTCGGGTATTGCTGAAAAAAACATATTTAAATCAAAGTAAATAATGAACTTAGCTCTTACCGCAATGAAGAAGATAGAGATAAGAAAAATGTAGCATTACAGCACATAGCATCTTGGAATTCATCTGAAGTAAATGATTGTACAACTCCAAATACAGCTAGGAATGAAAATGTTGCAATCAAGTACACTTTCATCTTTCGTCTTCTATTTTAATTCCAC
This sequence comes from Centruroides sculpturatus, assembly GCF_000671375.1. Lineage (NCBI taxonomy): Eukaryota > Metazoa > Arthropoda > Arachnida > Scorpiones > Buthidae > Centruroides > Centruroides sculpturatus. Next base: position 70,549 of record NW_019385058.1, on the reverse strand, counting down.
AAAATGTTGTAAGATCGAACAATTACAGATTATAACTTCGATTTGTGTGACAACTTCTTAGGAAAGGCAATTTATTCGAATTAAATAAAAAAATGTCGGATGTAAATGCCTTTAATAATATCCTGTATTTGTAAGGAAACGATTATACATATGATTTATCTGAAATAAATTTCTCTTTAATTATCAGACTAATGAATTAATTAAAAATTAGATTTATCTTTGCTGTTTTTACGTATTTAATATTTATAACAATTGTGTAACATTTTCCACAAATAAGTGCAAATTTTATTATAGAATTAATGAAATTTGATGAAAATTAATGAAAAACTGTATTACGTTTTTTTTCTATGACATCGTATATAAAGAAATAAAAATACAGAGGTCCCAATATAGTATATCTCCAATATACACCCTTTTCAAATTTACTGTAGGTGTTGTATTGTCAGAGGTACTGTGCAGAGTACCTCTGATGGCATGTATTGTACAATACAACACCTAACCGGTATTCAACTCTATTCTTACTCGATCGTGGTCTTTGCATCAATGGTATTCCGTACAGTGATTTGGCATACTTGGGTTTGACATAGTCACAGAAAGAAGTCGAGGTGTAATGTCAAGAGACCTAGGATGCGGATAATTGAGCAGCCTCTGACAATCCAACGTGCCAGAAAAGTTTTGTTCAACTCATTTCTCACAACTGTAATAGAATCCAATAAAATCCATTGAGTAGATCAAAACTGTGTAACAACAAAATATAAAAACTACAAAAATAACACAAACAAAGTATCTATAGTGTATATCTGAAATCCCTTATGGATAGTTAACTAGGCGAATATGCTATCTGTGAAGAAACTTCATTAAAAATTAATCCAAATATCATGCAAATATATGAAAACTATTTGTATTTACAGTCAAACCTGTAAACAACGACCAGCGACGACAACATAAAAAATTCAGCAACGAGTTGCTTAGCTTTTCCGGCCTCCATCTATTACAAAATTTTATTTAAAAAAACAACTTTTTATATTTTAAACTATAATAAAATGGCAAAAAGTTTAATTTTCAGAGTAGGGATGAGTTTTAAAAAAAAAATTTTAAATGCTAATAACGAGTAAAATCGTCATTAAGTCCGACCTTGCTGGAGATACACACGACCCCTTTCTTTGCTCATCCTCATCACCTTTAACCATCAAAATTGAATAACATAAATTCCCTTAATACACAAACTTCACTGCAAAATTTCAGAAATTTTCGACAAATTAAGTAGTTCAAGTTTTAATTTTTGATTTTATTAATGTAAGCTAATAGCGATATGTTTTGTTAAGTGTAATTATCACAAAATTATTTAATAACGAAGTTGAAAAGGTTAGACTTTTAATGATTAGAATAAAAGGATATTATTAAAAGTTTATGATAAACTGGCTCTAATTAAAGCATTTCCCTTTAAAATGTGATGTTTATTTTTAAGTTCTGTAATCAAGTGATAATGTTAGAAAAGATCCTTTACTTTTGTTAATATCTGAATTTTATTCGAATTTTAGGATTTTAATATGCGAAATTAAATTTCAAATTAATTATATTAAAATCCCACCCCAGTAAAAAAATACACACCTCCACTGGGATGGGGCTAAAATATTTGTTATAAACATTCACAATTTTTTATACACATCATCTATATTACAAAATTAATCTTTTGGCCATTTTATATAATAAATTATTAATGATATAAATATTTTAATTATTGTTATTGTTTAAATATTTATTAACAAAAAAATTTTATTAATTTTAAAACAATGAAATATTTACTTATTTGTAAAATACGTCACGTAGTAATTATTATTATTAAATATGTAAAAATAACAAAAATAGATCTAATTTTAAATTAATTAATTAGTCTAATAACCAAAAAGAAGTTCATTTCAGATAATATGTATAATCGTTTCCTTGCAAAAGCAGGATATTATTAAATGCTTACACATCAGATTTTATTCTTTAATACGAATAATTTGCCTTTCTTAAGAAATAGTTACACAAATCTAAGTTTAACTCGGATTGTATTGTTCGATTTTACTATATTTTGTCGAATTCGAATAGAAAAAGAAAGATGAAAGTGTTCTTAATTGCAGCATTTTCATTCCTTGATGTATTTGGAGTTGTACAATCATTTACTGTGGGTGAATTGAAAGATGCTGTGTGCTGTAATGCTACATTTTTCTTTTTTCTCTCTATTTTACTGCAGTAAGAACTAAGTTTATAATTTACTTTGATTTACATTCGTTTTTTTCAGCTATACCCGACGAATATCTACTCAGATTCATAAATTGCACTATTAGTCGGGCTCCAAAAATCTATCAAAAAGTATGCGAATTTTCCTATTATTAATTCTGGCTTGGTTTAGATTAATTCACGAATTATTAAACGAATGTGTTTTTTTTATTACAAGGCAATCGATAACTTATATGAATGCGTAGATACATTTTATGAAGTCGATGGCAAATTGGATGCCCTTTTAGCATATTTTTGTGACGATGTATTTAAAGACAAGAATGTAAGCTCTTTCTTTNAAATAAACCTAATTTATAATTAATTAATTAGTCTGATTATTAAAGAGAAATTCATTTCAGAAATAAATATGTATAATCGTTTCCTGGCAGAAACAGGATATTGTTAAATGCAGCCACATCCGATTTTTTCCCTTTAACACAAATAAATAGCCTTTCCTAAGAAGCATTCACACAATTTGAAGTTATACTCGGTTTGTAATTGTTCGATCTTATAACATTTTGTCGAATTCGAATAGAAAACGAAAGATGAAAGTGTACTTGATTGCAGCATTTTCATTCCTAGCTGTATTTGGAGTTGTACAATCATTTACTCCGGAAGAATTCGAAGATGCTGTGTGCTGTATGGCTGCGTTTTTTCTTTTCTCTCTCTCCACTTTATTGCTGTAAGTATTAACTTTATAATTTACTTTGATTTACATTTGTTTTCTTTTCAGCTATACCTGAGAAATATCTACTCAGATTCCTAAATTGCACTGTTAGTCGTGCCCCAGAAATCTTTCAAAAGGTATGCTTATTTTCTAATTCNAGATATTTTTCGAAGGGGGAAATGGTCTTCACAATTTGAAATCGATCAAACACACAGTGCTCGAATGCTCGTGTAAACGCGCGCCATCTATCGTAGGATAAATGCCAGAAACCTTCGCGGGAGTATATTAAACAACTAATCAAAGTTTCAAGGCAACGGGATGAACAGTGTGATAATGCATGAAGGACACACACGAACACACACACATTCATTTTTATATATATAGATAAGCTTAATTTTCAGAGTAGGGATGAGTTTTATAAAAAAATTTTAATTGCTAATAACGAGTAAAATTGTCATTAAGTCCGACCCTGCTGAAGATACACACGACCCCTTTCTTTGCTCACCCTCATCACCTTTAACCACCAAAATTGAATAACAAATTTCCTTAATACACAAACTTCACTGCAAAATTTCAGAAATTTTCGACAAATTAAGTAGTTCGAGTTTTAATTTTTGATTTTATTAATGTAAGCTAATAGCGATATGTTTTGTTAAGTGTAATTATCACAAAATTACTTAATAACGAAGTTGAAAAGGTTAGACTTTTAATGATTAGAATAAAAGGATATTATTAAAAGTTTATGATAAACTGGCTGTAATTAAAGCATTTCCCTTTAAAATGTGATGTTTATTTTCAAGTTCTGTAATCAAGTGATAATGTTAGAAAAGATCCTTTAATTTTGTTAATATCCGAATTTTATTCGAATTTTGGGATTTTAATATCCGAAATTAAATTTCAAATTAATTATATTAAAATCCCACCCCAGTAAAGAAATACACACCTCCACTGGGATGGGCTAAAATATTTGTTATAAACATTCACAATATTTTATAAACCTCATCTCTATTTCAAAATTAACTTTTCGGCCATTTTATAATAATTAATTATATAAAAAGTTTTTAAATACAATA
>NW_019385058.1:58952-62386 GCF_000671375.1 Centruroides sculpturatus | reverse complement strand
AAATGGAACATATTCTCCAATATTGTGTGTTTCAGGCATAAATCATATATGGGAATTACTCTGGTGTGATTATAATGTCTAACATTCGTACAATTGTACTTTTTGTATCCGAACAATTAAAGAATTAAATTGATTATGAAGCATTAAATTATTGTTTTCTATAAATTAATTACGCGTAACATTTACTTAAGAGTCGCTTTAAACTTAAAATAATAATTTTAAAATATAATTCGTTAGTTCGTAATGTTAAAAGTAATATTCTCTTAAATATGTTAATAAAAATGTAAATCTTACTTATAAATTTCGTAATGCCACAGAAAATTACTCGTAAAATTATTTATCTCGTACGATTTGGTAAGATTTTAACGTAAAAATGCCGAACAGTTATAAAAATTTAATTATTCTTGATTAAGAATGACAAGATATTTTGAAACAAAAAAAAATTGAAGTTTATTGGAAAATGAAAATTTCCAGTCCGTATGTTACGTGTGAAAATTAACACTCTGTTAATTTAATTATACATAGAAGTCAATTTAAAATTAATATATGATTAACTTTGTTAGATCTAAAAGTCGTCTACCTCACTTAACTTCACGGAGTTAGATATATGAAAGTCAAGGCCAGATATGGAAAGGTTAGGGACAGGAGGTCCCGATTAACTATATACGAACTTCCCATGTAAACCGAAAGTCATGTTACAGTATTTCAATTCAAAATTTCCCCTTAAAGGAGTTAGATTGATGACCGGCACGACTCTATTGTTAAAGGAAAAGTATGATTTACAGGGGCAAGACACTGCCAATTTGATGTGAAGAACATATATTTTAAAAATATGATTAAAGATTGCAGCCCGGCATTGTGACTATGTGACAATAAATAATTGCCCGGTTTTTTTGTCATGAACATTAATTAGATTTAACTAAACTTTTTAGCCAGTTATAATAATAATAGTATGTTTCTAAATAAATTCTACGCTGTCGTATCCTAGAATTTGTATTTACAGTCAAACCGGCCAGCGACAACAACATAAAAAATCCAGTAAAGAGTTGCTTAACTTTTCCGGCAATATTTGATGGCTCCATCTGTTACGATATTTTATTTTAAATTTTAAAGTCATTTGTGCAATGTAGTGGTGTATTGCTGTTTATTGATTAACTCATTATTAAACAATTTAAATTAACAAAAACTAAGTGCAGGTAAAGGAAAAAGTAAAAATTCAAAATAATAATATGCAAAGATCTTCAGTCAGGCGTGGAAGACCTCCACTGTCCAGTACGAGGACAGAGAATAAACAAGCTCAACTAAGTACTCCAAGCTCCAAGCTCATTACGGATTACGGAACTCAATCGAAAGAGACCCTCTCCTTGTGAGACTCCACTAAACTAAAATATGTTACGTAGTAATTATTACTATTAAATATGAAAAAATAGCAAAAATAAACCTAATTTATAATTAATTAATTAGTCTGATTATTAAAGAGAAATTCATTTCAGAAATAAATTTGTATAATCGTTTCCTGGCAGAAACAGGATATTGTTAAATGTAGCAACATCCGATTTTTTTTCCTTTAAAACAAATAAATAGCCTTTCCTAAGTAGCAGTCACACAATTTGAAGTTAAACTCGGTTTGTAATTGTTCGATCTTACAACATTTTGTGGAATTCGAATAGAAAACGAAAGATGAAAGTGTACTTGATTGCAGCATTTTCATTCCTGGCTGTATTTGGAGTTGTACAATCATTTACTCCGGAAGAATTCGAAGATGCTGTGTGCTGTATGGCTGCGTTTTTTTTTCTCTCTCTCTTTTTTATTGCTGTAAGTATTAACTTTATAATTTACTTTGATTTAAATTTGTTTTCTTTTCAGCTATACCTGAGAAATATCTACTCAGATTCCTAAATTGCACTGTTAGTCGTGCCCCAGAAATCTTTCAAAAGGTATGCTTATTTTCTAATTCTGAATTGTGATTTGGTTTATATTAATTCACGAATTTTTAAACGAATGTTTTTATTTATAAGAAAACCGATAACTTATATGAATGCGTAGATAGATTTTATGAAGTCGATGGCAAATTGGATGCTATTTTAACGGTTGTTTGTGGCAATACTGTACATGCACAGAAGGATGTAAGCACTTACTTTGTATTTTTCAGACAGATATATTCTAAATATTAATAAATATTAAGATTTCGTAGCAATTTTTGTTAATTTATAGACAATTTACGATAAAAATGCATTAGATCTTTTAAAGTGAACTCGCCTTTAATACAAAATCTAAAATGAATTTTGTTCCATTAGATTGAAGAATGTTTGCAGGAAAAAGGCAAGGTAATATATTATGCGTGTTATTTTTATATATTTAAATTTTTACTATAATTAATTTATACATAAATATATATATTTCGATTAGGATCTAGTCGACCTAGATCTACAAGATCAGTCAGCAATGAAACAAGCTGCCAAATATTGTGTGATTCACGCATAAAACATATATCGGAATTACTCTGGTGTGATTATAATGTCTAACATTCATACAATTTATTGTACTTTTTTGTATCCGAACAGTTAAAAAAATTAAATTGATTATGAAGCATTAAATTATTGTTTTCTATAAATTAATTACGCGTAACATTTACTTAAGAGTCGCTTTAAACTTAAAATAATAATTTTAAAATATAATTCGTTAGTTCGTAATGTTAAAAGTAATATTCTCTTAAATATGTTAATAAAAATGTAAATCTTACTTATAAATTTCGTAATGCCACAGAAAATTACTCGTAAAATTATTTATCTCGTACGATTTGGTAAGATTTTAACGTAAAAATGCCAAACAGTTATAAAAATTTAATTATTCTTGATTAAGAATGACAAGATATTTTGAAACAAAAAAAAATTGAAGTTTATTGGAAAATGAAAATTTCCAGTCCGTATGTTACGTGTGAAAATTAACACTCTGTTAATTTAATTATACATAGAAGTCAATTTAAAATTAATATATGATTAACTTTGTTAGATCTAAAAGTCGTCTACCTCACTTAACTTCACGGAGTTAGATATATGAAAGTCAAGGCCAGATATGGAAAGGTTAGGGACAGGAGGTCCCGATTAACTATATACGAACTTCCCATGTAAACCGAAAGTCATGTTACAGTATTTCAATTCAAAATTTCCCCTTAAAGGAGTTAGATTGATGACCGGCACGACTCTATTGTTAAAGGAAAAGTATGATTTACAGGGGCAAGACACTGCCAATTTGATGTGAAGAACATATATTTTAAAAATATGATTAAAGATTGCAGCCCGGCATTGTGACTATGTGACAATAAATAATTGCCCGGTTTTTTTGTCATGAACATTAATTAGATTTAACTAAACTTTTTAGCCAGTTATAATAATAATAATATGTTTCTAAATAAATTCTACGCTGTCGTATCC
>NW_019385058.1:47109-53249 GCF_000671375.1 Centruroides sculpturatus | reverse complement strand
TATGGTTAATAAAAATCTATTTTAAGCTTACAAACAAATAAATTTTAGTTTTTAATATAGTACAAAAAAAGTAATCTAAATTTACGAATGCATGTACTGTAAATACAGTACGTACTTGTATATATTTTAATATAATTTTATGTGCTTTAAACGTTTTTCTAGTCATATTACGACTTCAATATTTGTGGCGGACAGACGTAAAGTCGAATAAAATGACTTAAACTTGATTTTTATTTTTCCATATACTTTTTTAACAAGCGACGTATAATCGGGAACGACGTAACTCGAAACGACGTAAGTCGAGGTATGCCTGTATTTACACATTTCAACAATAATGCCCACAGTAAAATTTTGGGTAAGTTTAAATCCTTTTTTTTAAATCCAAACACAGACAGGGGGTATACAAATTGAAGATAAAATACAAATCTTCATTCAAATAGTCGACGATACGATAGAAAACACGTGCAGAATTTACCTGACGTCGACCATTTATTGCACGATTCTCACAAGGAGAGTCTCTGAATTTTCAGAGACCCTGTCCTTGTGAGACTCCACTAAACTAAAATATGTTACGTAGTAATTATTACTATTTACCTGACGTCGACCATTTATTGCACGATTCTCACAAGGAGAGTCTCTGAATTTTCAGAGACCCTCTCCTTGTGAGACTCCACTAAACTAAAATATGTTACGTAGTAATTATTACTATTAAATATGAAAAAATAGCAAAAATAAACCTAATTTATAATTAATTAATTAGTCTNTTAACGTAAAAATGCCAAACAGTTATAAAAATTTAATTATTCTTGATTAAGAATGACAAGATATTTTGAAACAAAAAAAAATTGAAGTTTATTGGAAAATGAAAATTTCCAGTCCGTATGTTACGTGTGAAAATTAACACTCTGTTAATTTAATTATACATAGAAGTCAATTTAAAATTAATATATGATTAACTTTGTTAGATCTAAAAGTCGTCTACCTCACTTAACTTCACGGAGTTAGATATATGAAAGTCAAGGCCAGATATGGAAAGGTTAGGGACAGGAGGTCCCGATTAACTATATACGAACTTCCCATGTAAACCGAAAGTCATGTTACAGTATTTCAATTCAAAATTTCCCCTTAAAGGAGTTAGATTGATGACCGGCACGACTCTATTGTTAAAGGAAAAGTATGATTTACAGGGGCAAGACACTGCCAATTTGATGTGAAAAACATATATTTGAAAAATATGATTAAAGATTGCAGCCCGGCATTGTGACTATGTGACAATAAATAATTGCCCGGTTTTTTTGTCATGAACATTAATTAGATTTAACTAAACTTTTTAGCCAGTTATAATAATAATAATATGTTTCTAAATAAATTCTACGCTGTCGTATCCTAGAATTTGTATTTACAGTCAAACCGGCCAGCAACAACAACATAAAAAATCCAGTAAAGTGTTGCGTAACTTTTCCGGCAATATTTGATGGCTCCATCTGTTACGATATTTTATTTTAAATTTTAAAGTCATTTGTGCAATGTAGTGGTGTATTGCTGTTTATTGATTAACTCATTATTAAACAAGTTAAATTAACAAAAACTAAGTGCAGGTAAAGGAAAAAGTAAAAATTCAAAATAATAATATGCAAAGATCTTCAGTCAGGCGTGGAAGACCTCCACTGTCCAGTACGAGGACAGAGAATAAACAAGCTCAACTAAGTACTCCAAGCTCCAAGCTCATTACGGATTACGGAACTCAATCGAAAAGTGATTCACAAGAAGAAACAAAAGAATTCTCGAATCAAAATATGGAACCTAATCAGAGGAATCTGTTGGGTTCAACAGGTGAGTCACCTAACATTAATTCAAGTCCTTTTACTAATTCGGCAAGTCAATTTGACACCACAACTGCACTTTTATGGACTAAAATATCAAATTTAATAAGAACTTCAAATGATAAATTGTTAGAACAAATGACCTATATAAAAGAAGATGTAGAACGAATACGTCAAGACATACGTGAGACTAAGGAAAGACAGATATATATGGAGGAAGACATTAAAAATTTAAAACAACAACTAGAAAATCAAAAAAGTTAGAACGAACTAATGCAATTTAAAATAGATACTTTAATTAATGATAATAATTATAATAAAATAATATAAAAATGGACATGTATGTCCCTATATTTCACTTTTCCGCCAAAACTATACATCGCACGTGAATGGTGTTTGTATGTGGTAGTAGCCCCAAGTCTCCATTTGTGCACTATGGTGGTTGCGTCTCGATAGCTATAAGGGTGCGGGAGATATGGGGCTAAAAGTGGTTGAAAGTGGTTTTCTATTTCGAATGTTATGTTCGAATTTGTTCGAATATTGGTTCGATTATAGAATGATTGTAAACGTTGAAAATAGTTCGTTTGACTGGACGTGAAAGGAGACGTTTAGAAATAGAATCGGGACCAAGTCTCTAATTAGTCTGGAAACGGGAGACCTAATTCTTGCATTCTGTGAAAACGGGTAAGATTAAGATAATTACATTATAGCCAATCTTCACTATCGTTACTTTTTGCCCACAAATAAAAACCCAGCGAAGCGGGTCCTTGCAGCTAGATTCTAGATTACTTAGAAAAACAATCTTTTATATATAAAAAACAAAAACTATATTACATACAAATGTACGAATAAATAAAAACCCAGCAAAGCGGATCCTTGCAGCTAATAATAAAATAATTGTATATAAATATCCAATTGCGAAATCTATATCTACGTCAAAGGTAAATAATTTTATGACTAATGTACTTAATATTCATGATATAGACCAAACTGAGATAACAGAAAGAAATTTAATAACAAAGAAACCTAATATAACAGTAAGAATAACATTCAGCAATAAACAACTTCGTGATAAATTTTTCTTTACTTTTATTCAAAAGAAACAACAAAAAAATGCATTAGAAGAATGGGAAGACATGCAAATATCCCCAGATTTGACTATAAACTCAAGGTTAAGAAGAAGAAATTTACTCCCAATATTTTATGAATTGCGAAAACAAAAAGATCAAGTTAAACTACGTAATGATATATTGACGATAAATCAAGAAAAAATAACATATAGCCTAAAATTGAGCAAATTGGTTTATGTAAACAATTTTCGTCCTTATAGTTATCAAATAGATACAGACAGTTGATATCATGTAAAGCAAAAATATATATAATATAATGTTATAAAAAATAATCAAATGGTTTCCATTGCTAACTGGAATGGTCAAGGAATAAAAAATAAAATATCACTAATAAATAATTTTTGTGTTAAATACGAGCCGGATATTTTAGCAATTACGGAAACTTGGATTACTTCAAATTTGTATTATAATAATAAATTTTTCAATGATTTTATAGTGGAAGTGATCCAAGCACAGAAGCCTACTGGTCCGAGTCGTCCTAACGGGGGAATATGTATACTTATAAAAAAGAACTTTGGTAAAATAATTGACATAAAAAAATTCAATAATTATATGCTACTTCTTTACAGAAGCCTACTTTGGTAAACAAAACTAATAATTTAATGGCAGAATTCAACAGGATATTCCAGCTGAACATACTTGTTTGACTAATATGGGTGCTTCGACCATAGACTTCACAATTTGTTCTGAATTAATTCTTAGATTGTTGTGTAGAATTTCAAACTACGAATTTCGATATTTCAGATCATTTTCCTACAATAGCAAAATTTCGTTTATTTCCTTTTGAGAATCCAGATTATATATATAATAACAACTTTAAGACAAAGTACAAATTAGCTAAATNTTTTTCAATGATTTTATAGTGGAAGTGATCCAAGCACAGAAGCCTACTGGTCCGAGTCGTCCTAACGGGGGAATATGTATACTTATAAAAAAGAACTTTGGTAAAATAATTGACATAAAAAAATTCAATAATTATATGCTACTTCTTTACAGAAGCCTACTTTGGTAAACAAAACTAATAATTTAATGGCAGAATTCAACAGGATATTCCAGCTGAACATACTTGTTTGACTAATATGGGTGCTTCGACCATAGACTTCACAATTTGTTCTGAATTAATTCTTAGATTGTTGTGTAGAATTTCAAACTACGAATTTCGATATTTCAGATCATTTTCCTACAATAGCAAAATTTCGTTTATTTCCTTTTGAGAATCCAGATTATATATATAATAACAACTTTAAGACAAAGTACAAATTAGCTAAATATAAATCCGAAATCGGAAATCGATTTAAAAATATGCTAGAAATAACTAATTATAACTGTAAAAAGGTATACAAAATAATGATAAATATTATGAATGATTATATAACATTAAACAAGGATAACAAATATGCGGAAAATAATAATAAAAAAATCTGGTATGATTCCGATTGCTACAAAGGAAAACTGCGAAAGCAAAAAGATTTAAAAATAATTCAAAAATTCCAATGGGAAGAAATATTGATTATTATGATGATTATTTAAATGCTGATTTGACTATAAATGAACTCGATGACGTAATTCAAAAAACAAAACATAATACCACACCTGGGGATGATAACATACCAACTAAATTCTTAAAAATGTTACCAATGGAATCTAAAATAAAATTATTAAAAATATTTAATGCTATGTACAGCACATTGTCCTATCCTGAATCTTGGAACTCCATAATTATGACGATGATTTATAAAAAGGGAGACCAAATGACTCCATAAAACTACAGACCAATAGCTTTGTTATCCACACTTAGAAAATGTTTTACCTCGATACTTGCAAAAAATTTTAATATTGGATTAAAATCAACGAGTTAGAAGCAGAATTTCAATTTGCTTATACAAAAAATAAAAGCACCGAATATGCGATATTCACCTTGCTAATGATTATTCAAATACATCTTGTAAAAAAACATAGAAAAGTGTACGCTGCCTTTATAGATATTACAAAGGCATTTGATTCAGTATATGTACCATTATTACTACAAAAACTTAAGAAAAGTGGTGCTAGTTCTCAATTTACAGGAACAATATCAATATTATTTCAAAATTATAATATAAAAATTAAGCATGGTAAAAATGTTCTTCCATCATTAACTCATTCACGTGGTATTCTTCAAGGAGATCCATTATCTCCACATTTATTTAATTTTTATTTGAAAGATATAGATCATTTATTTTCTGAAGTAAATGATGGTATAGTCATAGGCAATAAAGTATTTCGCTATATTCTCTTCGCAGATGACTTGGTGGTAGTAGCACCGACAAAAATTTCTCTTCAAAGGAAAATCAATCAATTAAATGCGCATTTTAAGTCGAAATATTTGGCAGTTAATTCAAGTAAAACTAAAATAATTATTTTTCAGAACAATAGTAAAATATCGGTTAACGAAACAAAAATTTATCATGAAAATATCCTGCTACAAACTGTTAATGAGATAAATTACCTAGGAATTAACTTTGACTGGAACTTAACATTTAAATCGCACATTTCTAAACTCAACAATAAAGTCAAACAAGCAATTGATAATCTTTTGTTTTTATGTAGCAGATTGAAAACTTCGGACTTAAGAATACACATGAAACTTTACAACTCTATTATTAATCCAATGATATTTTACGCCAGTTCCATTTGGAGCTTGGATTATCTCTATAAATTAGAAATATTTCATATCTACTATTTACGCAGATTACTTCAGTTAGAACGGACAATACCTGGATATGCTCTATGTCATGAAACCAACCGTATATAGTCCTTCCCGTTTATATTAAAACGAATCATTAAATTTTATTACAGACTTAAATTTAATAGTGGCAATAATTTGATTGCTTTGTATCATGAAATACATTAAGCAAAGTAAACTTCAAAAAAATAAACAGTTATGGCATAGCAAATTGAAAACTATTTTTTAATTCTTTTGGAGTATCAGAACTATTATTTCAAGACAATATTCAAGATTGGAAAACAGGCTACTCACTACTTTTAAACTCAGCTATGGCACAATCCATAAATAAAGATCAGTTCTCCCTATATAACAGTAAATATCATCCGTGGTACTTAGATATATTTGAAATACCATCAGTTCAATCATATATGTGGTATTTGGTAAATTTGAATGTAAAACGACTAATAGCACAACTTCGTT
>NW_019385058.1:35821-42859 GCF_000671375.1 Centruroides sculpturatus | reverse complement strand
GGGGGCGCTGTTGAGTAACCTCGGCTGCTGGTGACTTTTTGTTGGAGATTTTGTTAACACTTTTTTTATTGTAAATTACTGGGTTTTTTTATTTATTTGCTACCTAAGTTGGTGCATTTTTTTGCTCAATTGTGTTATTCTGTGTCATTAGTTCTATTTTTTTTGGATATGTTCCCACGTACTCCTCCAGAAGCGTTAAAGCAAACCCATGAAGAACGGAAGGGAACTAAACATCATCGTTCACCGAGTGATCCTGGTGTAAAATATCCAAAGTTAGAACATTATTTTAAGAGGCAATCTCCTTCGGACTCAGATAGAGAAGAATTGTTAACTTTACGGCAATATTTGGAGACGACTTTAAATGCAGTAATGATGCAGTTGAAGTGTATCGAAGATAGACTCGCTAGTCTGGAAATGGCCAACCAGTCAACCTTGTCCTCGGTAAGGAAACTGGAAACTGACTTTTCTAAAGTGTGTTCGCGATTAGATAAACTGGAACAGCAACAGCAGTTACCTTTGGATGACATTGGTGAGTTACACTCCTTTGCCTACGATAGACAAGTTAATGCTTCAAACAGAAGCAATCTAATGTTGTTTAATCATAGTATTCCGCTCGAGTTGGATTTGCGGGATTATATTGTTAACCTACTTTCTAAGGAATTGGATGTGACTGATCTGTCGGGGCATAATATTGTCGGTGTTTCCCGTTTGCGAGGTAAAGCTCGGGAATTCTATTGCATACAGTTGTCATCCTGGAAATGTCGAAATCATTTATTGCAAAAATTTCGGACGAGAACTTTTCAAGAGGGTAGGGAAAGATCGGTGAAATTTAGGTTGGCACCGGATCTGTCATTTAATTCCCGTGTTCGCCGTAAAAATCTGGTTACTTTTTTAAAAGAATACCGGGAAGCTGGTCGTCGTGTTTTTTTTTTGCGAGATGACGTATTATATGTAGACGACAAGAGATTCATGTATTCTATCTCGGGCCATCGTTTAATAGAGGTGCCTGTTTCTTTTTTATTTTGAATTTTCCTCCCCGCAGGAGAATAGGTTTGGAGAGACTTTCAACTTCGGGCCCGGACCAGTTTGGCTCAGGTAGTTATTCAAAATCTCTGTTTTTTTGGAATTGTTGTGGGTTTAGTACCAAGTGTTCTTTCTCTGTTGGATTACATGACTAAACGACCAGGTTTAATTTGTTTAGCCCTTGTTGAAACTTGGATGGTATCAGTGGACGGAGATTTTCTTGCTAACTTTCTTCGAGTTAACTGGAAGTATTTTATGATTCCAGCAGAAAAGCCATTGGGACCGGGTAAACCCCATGGTTGTATTTTGTTCTTTTTTGATAAAGTTAGAGGGCACTTTGAGTTATTGGAAACATACCCTGATTTGATGGTGATTGGTTTATCACAGTATTCGGCTCTTGAACCTAGGAATATCCTGGTGTTAGTGGTATATGCTGGTTCGCTGAGGCAACACGGCTTACGTTTAGATTTGTTTTCTTCTATTTTGAACTCTTGGTCTTCATGCTACAATNACTTAAGAATACACATGAAACTTTACAACTCTATTATTAATCCAATGATATTTTACGCCAGTTCCATTTGGAGCTTGGATTATCTCTATAAATTAGAAATATTTCATATCTACTATTTACGCAGATTACTTCAGTTAGAACGGACAATACCTGGATATGCTCTATGTCATGAAACCAACCTTATATAGTCCTTCCCGTTTATATTAAAACGAATCATTAAATTTTATTACAGACTTAAATTTAATAGTGGCAATAATTTGATTGCTTTGTATCATGAAATACATTAAGCAAAGTAAACTTCAAAAAAATAAACAGTTATGGCATAGCAAATTGAAAACTATTTTTTAATTCTTTTGGAGTATCAGAACTATTATTTCAAGACAATATTCAAGATTGGAAAACAGGCTACTCACTACTTTTAAACTCAGCTATGGCACAATCCATAAATAAAGATCAGTTCTCCCTATATAACAGTAAATATTATCTGTGGTACTTATATTTGAAATACCATCAGTTCAATCATATATGTGGTATTCGGTAAATTTGAATGTAAAACGACTGATAGCACAACTTCGTTTGAATAAATATTCGCTGTTTGTTAACAACACTTATATAAGCTTATTGACAAAATGTTTTTTATGTAACTCAGACGATTTAACACCTTATCATTTAATATTAAAATGTCCAAAATTAAATGATATTCGTGAACACTATGATATAACTCGAATTTATAAATGCAACTCGCCAATAGAATTGTTAAAAAAAACTTCAACAAAATGAGTAAAAAAGACTTATATAAAATGTATAATTATTTTTGTAAAATAACCGACTTTTATAATAACAAAACAAATTAATACAAATGAAGTTTTTAAATATGCTATTACTAATGAAATAGAACAATTTAATTGTAAGTTTTAAATTAAACTATTTGAAATGTATTCGCGGAAAACAGGTGTAAATTAATTATAATTAAAATGTATGGTTAAGTTAAAATCAAGTAAACAATGTAAATGTAACCCCCCTTGTAATAGGGAAATAATTCCCATTGGACAATAAATTTTGTTTGATTGATTGATTGATTGATATTTTATTTTAAAAACTTTCTATATTTTAACTATTATAAAAGAAGCTTAATTTTCAAAGTAGGGGTTAGTTTATAAAAAATTTTGAATGCTAATAACGAGTAAAATCGTCATTACGTCCGACCTTGCTGGACATACACACGACCCCTTTCTCTGCTCACCCTCATCACCTTTAACCACCAAAATTGAATAACATAAATTCTCTTAATACACAAACTTCACTGCAAAATTTCAGAAATTTTCGACAAATTAAGTAGTTCAAGTTTTAATTTTTGATTTTATTAATACACAAACTTATTATTTAATAAGTTTGTGTATTAATTAATTAAGCTAATTATTAATATTAATATAATAATTATTAATATAAGCTAATAGAAATATGTTTTGTTAAGTGCAATTATCACAAAATTACTTAATAACGAAGTTGAAAAGGTTAGACTTTTAATGATTAGAATAAAAGGATATTATTAAAAGTTTATGATAAACTGGCTGTAATTAAAGCATTTCCCTTTAAAATGTGATGTTTATTTTCAAGTTCTGTAATCAAGTGATAANGAACAAAACATTCGAAATAGAAAGCCACTTTCAACCACTTTCAAGCCCATATCTCTCGCACCCTTATAGCTATCGAGACGCAACCACCATAGTGAACGAATGGAGACTTGGGGCTACTACCACATTGGGTCAATTTAAATCCTTTTTTTTTTAAATCCAGCCACAGACAGAGGGTATACAAGTTATTACAATTAATAATTGATGAACGAATTGAAAATGGAGATGGGAATTCATCAATCTGATTTAAAAAATAATATCTTAAAATTTACAATTTCAGAAAGAATTTAGATTTTTTAAAAATTAAAGGATCTTTTCTAACGTTATAACTTGATTACAAAACTTGAAAAATATCACATTTTAAAAGAAAATGCTTTAATTAGAGCCAGTTTATCGGAAACGTTTAACAATATCCTTTACAACTTTATTCGTTATTAAGTAATTTTCTGATAATTGCATTTATAAAAACATATCTCTATTAGCTTACATTAATAAAATCAGAAATTAACACTTGAACTACTTAATTTGTCGAAAATTTTTTAAATTTTGCATGGATTTTTGTGTATTAAGGGAATTTATGCTATTAAATTTTGGTGGTTAAAAGTCAACGACGTGGGGAGATAATGGTGTCGTGTGTATCTTCAGTAGGGTCAGACTTAATGACGATTTTACTCGTTATTAGCATTTACAATTATCCGCCACATTGGTTTCCTGGCATTACACTTCTCGACTTTCTTCTGTGAGGCTGTCAAGCCCAAGTGTACGAAACCACTATACAGGATACCATTGATGTGAAGATCAGGATCGAGTTGAATATCGGTTAGGTGTTGTACTGTACTGTACATGCCATCAGAGGTACTGCGAGTTCCATCAGAGGTACTCTGCACAGTACATCTGACAATACAACACTTACAGTAAATTTGAAAAGGAATGTACAGTATGTATAATTACTTTTTCTTTACGCTACAGTAGAAAGAATCGACGTCACTCTTTCGTAAGGAGCAAATATAATAATTTTTGGCTNTATTGGAAAAATGAAAATACAGTAAAACATCGATTTAACAGCGGATTTAACGGACAAAATTTCCAGTCCGTATGTTACGTGTGAAAATTAACACGCTGTTTATTTAATTATACATAAAAGTCAATTTAAAATTAATAAATGATTAACTTTGTTAGATCTAAAAGTCGTCTACCTCACTTAACTTCACGGAGTTAGATATATAAAAGTCAAGGCCAGATATGGAAATATTAGGGACAGGAGGTCCCGATTAACTATATACGAACTTCCCATGCAAACCGAAAGTCATGTTACAGTATTTCAATTTAAATTTTTCCCCTTAAAGGAGTTAGATTGATGACCGGTACGACTATATTCTTAAAGGAAAAGTATGATTTACAGGAGCAATACACTGTTAATTTGATGTGGAGAACATATATTTTAAAAATATGATTAAAGATTGCAGCCCGGCATTGTGACTATGTGACAATAAATAATTGCTCGGTTTTTTTGTCATAAACATTAATTAGATTTAACTAAACTTTTTACCCAGTTATAATAATAATAATAATAATGTGTTTCTAAATAAATTCTACGCTGTCGTATCCTAGAATTTGTATTTACATTCAAACCTGTAAACAACGACCGGCGACGACAACATAAAAAAAATCCAGTAACGAGTTGCTTAACTTTTCCGGCAATATTTGATGGCTCCATCTGTTACGATATTTTATTTTAAAAACTTTCTATATTTTTTAACTATTATAAAATAGCAAAAAGTTTAATTTTAAGAGTAGGGATGAGTTTTATAAAATAATTTTAAATGCTAATAAAGCATTTCCCTTTAAAATGTGATGTTTTTTTTTAAGTTCTGTAATCAAGTGATAACGTTAGAAAATATCCTTTAATCTTGTTAAAATCTAAACTGAAATTGTAAATATTAAGATATTATCTTCTAAATCAAATTACCATTTTCCATTTCTATTTTCAATTCTTTGGTCACTTATTAATTGCAATTTCTGTTATATATAATAGAGGAAAAGTATGGCGATCGCTTAAACCTTCTCCAAGATTTTCACATTTTTGGACTCTGGACACCACGAAACATCGAGAAATGCAAAATATTCGAATAAAGAAATTATTAATTATTCGAATTTTATTGCATTTCTCTACGAATTTTAGGATTTAATTATCTGAAATTAAATTCCTAATTAATTATATTGTAGTCCTTGTGAGATTCCTTGATATTGTATCCTGGATAAAACAATAAACAACAAGCAGAAGAAATAACTGGATCTCCATACAAAGCCACACTAAAAGCCAAGGCTAAAGTTAAAAAATCAGGATCTTACAGAAGGGCAATAGATTTGGAGAAATTGGATTCGAAGTTCACTAAAAGAAAGGGGCAGAAAAGTCCTAAAGAACAGAAAGATGACGACGAAATACTTATTGCATATATTGCAATGAACAACAGGGCCGCTCCTAGCTTTTGCGGGGTCCTGAGCAAATTGAAATTGTGGGGTCCTTTCTAAAAATAAACTAAGTATTAGTAAAAAACAACTAATAAGTAAAATAATTAACGTTAACTTTTCAAAAATTTATTTAAACAAAATTGCGGAAATATAAAACAAAAAGTGTAAGTTTGCACTATTTTATGAAATATTAATTTTGCAGGCTTTAATTTCAGTAAAATCTTTTATTAATTAAATCATCGCAATTTAATTTTTCACATGTTTTGTGCTCAATAGATAAAAGTGTCAGATTTGTTAATCGTTGTCCGTAAATAATTTTTAATTAGTTTTAATTTAGAAAAAGTTCGTTTTGCTGATGCTGTTGAAATCAGAATTGTTAATAATATTCTTAAACTAATGGCCAGATTTGGAAGAGTCGTGCATATTTCTCAAGGAATCTGTTTCACTTTTTACACTAGAATCCTCTGTCACGTCATTTAATTCTTCTAATGCTGTTATAATTTTGTCTAAATCAAATCTAACTGTCTTCACAGAATTTATTCAGCATTTCCAACTTGTATCTGTTTTAGAGTTGAATTTGTTAAATGTTTCATTAAAATAGCCCACCTATGAGCAGATGAGGAAAATAGTGTATACAGTCTTGAGTGTTCCAAAAAATGACACAGCCATAGAAACCAAGGAAGCCATATCACCTATTAATAAATTTAAATTGGGCACAGAACATGGCACAAAAAATGCTGTTGGATTTTTTTCCAAAATCCTTGCTTGCACGCCTTTTCTCTTGCTTACCATATTAGCCCCATTGTCATAAGCTTATCCACAGCAATCGTTCAAAGAAATATTTAAAGTTTTAAGTTGTTACATAATTCCTCTGATAAATCAAACCCTGCACTTTTTGGCATAGGAGAAAAACCAATAAAATAATTATTAATTTCAACTTCATTTTGTTCTTGTTCGTCAGGCATTTCTACAATTCGAACAATGAGAATCAATTGTTCAATACGACTTTTATCAGTAGTACAGTCTAACTGTACTGCATAATATTTACTTTTTTTTTATTATTTCATTTTTAACTTTGTTTGCCAACAGATTAATTATCTCATTTTGAATTTTCCAACCTAAATAATGATTGTTTGTTTCTTTATCTTTGATACGTCTTATAGCCTATGTTCTGCTGTTCTTGCATCAAATGTTGAAATTAATTCTATTTAGTACCATTAAGCAGCATAAATTTGTTCAATTGAAACATTTATAAGCTTACAATATGCTCAAGTGCATAAATGTTCTATGCAATGCTAACTACAACTACACTGACTTGGCGCCTAGTTTTGTTGTAGGTTAGATACAGCCAACTTACAATTTATATTATAAAAACTATTTTTTTCTTTATTATTATTT
>NW_019385058.1:9255-31594 GCF_000671375.1 Centruroides sculpturatus | reverse complement strand
CACACCGTCTTGACCCGATTCGATCTTCGAAACTTTCCGACTGGAGTTTAGTAATTAGTCGAAATTTAGACGCGCTTTTATGACCCTCACAGGGCTCCCCGCCAATTAAAAATGTCGTTCCATGGTTAGCGACATTTTACCTGGCAACTCGGGTTGCCAGTCCAACCGCTTTATTCTCGCAATCAGGGGCCTCGTTTTCCCTTTCCTCGATGGGACCAACTTATCTGCCTGACTAGCGTTATTATTTCCGATCGCGATGGATCAGCTTCCGAATAAATTGCCAACTAGTAATATAGCATAATTAAAAAGATTTAATAAAAAAGAGTATATATGAGATGAAAATAAAAATAATAACAATAAGAATAATACATATAAACTTAAAATACAAAATATGGGTTATGCGATAAAATGTTTTCAAAAGTTTCTCTTCCCTTTTCTTTCTTTCCCCCTTTTTTTCTAGCGGCGGTGCCAGCTTCTTGCTCGTACCGCCGCCAAGAACATTTTTTCTCGTTCTAGGCGTCTTCTCAATTGTTCCGATATTAACTGTCCTCGTCCCACCCCTCGTCAGGGCTGTGGAGGAAAGGCGCCGCGGATCGTCGGCTCGGGTTGTGCTTCATCTTCCTGGGAAGACTGTTTCCTCCTGGAGGCGATTTGTCCTCCCTACGGCGAAAGCCACCGCCTCCTCAACCTCCCTCTGCGGGACCAGGTCCACCTCCCTCTGAGGGAGTAAGATAATTATTTTCGGATATTCCGGTCGGGGATTCTGGGTAGCTCGCCGAAGGGCGGCTCCCTCTTCTCCTCTTTTATTACCTGAGCGAGGAACCTGCTCTGCCCCCACGCCATTCGAGCGACCCATGTACTGTACACCTCCTAGTCAGGTGCCATCTGACCAGATACATTCGGAGGGTGGGGTCGCACCCCCTCCGAGGTTGGGGTGACTTCCAGCCAGGTGTGGTAGGAGATCCCTATGGGGACCCTCCCAATGGCACTCCGGGTCCAAGACGGGGCAGGGGCGTGCCTTAAAAGGACAAAATTTTTCATGCTCCGCTTTCTCCTGCGGCGACATATACCCCTGGCACCCGAAACTCCGGTATTTACACACTGAGATAGAAGGGTCTCCGCAATCCACTCCAACGGCAAGCACCGGCCCCGACTTATCGCGCCCCGACACGTGGGGCACCGCTGCACCCGATCCCTGCACCGCGGGCAGATAATGTGCCTGTTATAGCACAAGGATGTGGGAGGTGTCCTCCTCTCCGTGCACACCGGGCATTCCAAATGCCCGGCCATGGCGACCACCCTTTCCTTCCAGTCTACGCCAGTCGTCGATCCTCCGGGGCCAACGCTATCTCCTCTCTGGGCCATGATTTCCTTCCTAAAAAAAACAAATGAAGAAAAAAAAATTGAAGTCTGTCGATTTTTCCAACGCGATTTCCATACTCGCGGTGTCTTCTGACTCGAGTTTTCGTTAAGGCGACCCGCCCGATTCGCGAGCCTTTCACCTTCCCTTACTTATGACCATGTTTTAATTGGTTTCGAGTATACTTATGCGGCGCTCAATCCTTACATCCTTTGATCGATACACAAAAGACTCACCCCGACACGTGACCTATTTATAGTTCGGTTCACATGTTGATTACATTGGGGGAGTAAAACGCGACAATTTCCTAGGTTTCTTACACGCAAAGAAAAATTTATTATTTACCAACTGTTACAGTCTCTTTGATGATGATCTCTTCTCGAGGGAAGAGTCTATCATTCACATCGAGTGAATAGACCGAGAGGAACTGGTGGAAATTGGGTATCTCTCTGGCTCTGTGCAGCCATTTCCGATGCGTTGTCCACCCCTTCCGCGCTCAAATTTATACCCGTATCGGTTACCGCTTCTACCGCCCCCTTCACAGGAGTGTCAGCAAGACCTGCTTTGAACTCTCTGTAAGGTGACCGTCCAAAGTTTCCACGACGGTCAATCCCTCACTCGTTCTCACGATTGACGATCGCGGATCTGTCAATTAGGCCTGGAATGCGACAATTAAATCGTCTCCTACCCCGTTCCTTGGTCACACCGGTCCTATTTACGTAATAAGTCACCGATTTATTGACTTTAGCTCGACAGGCTGTTCCCGTACAGGGTGGGGGTGTTGTCCCGGCCTCACATATACTATTTGTAATAAACTTCAATTTTATATTAACAAATACTTAATAAAATTAATAAATTTTCATTATTAAAAGTTAAAAAAGTCCATCTACGAGTTGCGTAACTTTCCCCGTAAAAAATTTAAAATTGAGTGTGGCGCTATCTGTTGTGCTATTTTATTTATAAAACTTTTTATAAAATTAATTATTATAAAATTGCCAAAAAGTTAATTTTGAAATAGAGATGAGATTTATAAAATATTAAGAATGCTTATAACAAATATTTTAATTCCACCCGTGTGGACAGGGCCGGATCATCGCATAGACAAATGAGACAAATGTCTATGGCCCAGTTTTTAGAAGGGCCCGGTCGAACTGTCTATTTTGAAAAGATTTGTAAATAAGATACTTTACTTTTCTGTTGGAATTAACCTATCCAATTTCGAAATTTTTCTCCGTTGCGCGTCGGCCCGGGTTGAATTTTTGTCGATGCCTAACGAAAATTTCCCGTCTTTGAAAAAAATAATCGTGGCTATTGTATCGTCCGAAATTATTATTATTTTTTTTTTATTTTGCACGAACAATATACAGTTTAACCCGATCATAACACCAAATTTTTATCGGTCCCACGATTTTAGTATACTAGATAACGTTAAAAAACCTACATGTAACGACATAACATTAATGTTATATGAAGCATTCCCAAATTTACAAAATTAGATTACAAATTTTATTTAACAAAGAAAATACTACGTGTTCAGTCCTAGAGTCAGAGTCCATTTCCTAGAACGACTGCGGGTGTTACTCTCACCACCTGACTTCGGTTTGCCTGTTTGTAGACAGAGTCGCCATTTTGTATTTTACTTTGACTCGGTATGGGTCCTCTGAGTACCTACAAGTCTGTGTTTTTTTTTTTTTTATGCGCGCATGATTTGGGCATTTAATACTCTGTGCCAAATTGCAACTCCTGACATATACACCTTCATACCTCTAAGCTGGTAACACAGCAGGCANTAATTTTAAGAGTAGGGATGAGTTTTATAAAATAATTTTAAATGCTAATAAAGCATTTCCCTTTAAAATGTGATGTTTTTTTTTTAAGTTCTGTAATCAAGTGATAACGTTAGAAAATATCCTTTAATCTTGTTAAAATCTAAACTGAAATTGTAAATATTAAGATATTATCTTCTAAATCAAATTACCATTTTCCATTTCTATTTTCAATTCTTTGGTCACTTATTAATTGCAATTTCTGTTATATATAATAGAGGAAAAGTATGGCGATCGCTTAAACCTTCTCCAAGATTTTCACATTTTTGGACTCTGGACACCACGAAACATCGAGAAATGCAAAATATTCGAATAAAGAAATTATTAATTATTCGAATTTTATTGCATTTCTCTACGAATTTTAGGATTTAATTATCTGAAATTAAATTCCAAATTAATTATATTGTAGTCCTTGTGAGACTCCTTGATATTGTATCCTGGATAAAACAATAAACAACAAGCAGAAGAAATAACTGGATCTCCATACAAAGCCACACTAAAAGCCAAGGCTAAAGTTAAAAAATCAGGATCTTACAGAAGGGCAATAGATTTGGAGAAATTGGATTCGAAGTTCACTAAAAGAAAGGGGCAGAAAAGTCCTAAAGAACAGGAAGATGACGACGAAATACTTATTGCATATATTGCAATGAACAACAGGGCCGCTCCTAGCTTTTGCGGGGTCCTGAGCAAATTGAAATTGTGGGGTCCTTTCTAAAAATAAACTAAGTATTAGTAAAAAACAACTAATAAGTAAAATAATTAACGTTAACTTTTCAAAAATTTATTTAAACAAAATTGCGGAAATATAAAACAAAAAGTGTAAGTTTGCACTATTTTATGAAATATTAATTTTGCAGGCTTTAATTTCAGTAAAATCTTTTATTAATTAAATCATCGAAATTTAATTTTTCACATATTTCGTGTTCAATGCTCAATAGATAAAAGTGTCAGATTTGTTAATCGTTGTCCGTAAATAATTTTTAATTAGTTTTAATTTAGAAAAAGTTCGTTTTGCTGATGCTGTTGAAATCAGAATTGTTAATAATATTCTTAAACTAATGGCCAGATTTGGAAGAGTCGTGCATATTTCTCAAGGAATCTGTTTCACTTTTTACATTAGAATCCTCCGTCACGTCATTTAATTCTTCTAATGCTATTATAATTTTGTCCAAATCAAATCTAACTGTCTTCACAGAATTTATTCGGAATTCCCAACGTGTATCTGATAATGGTTTTAGAGTTGAATTTGTTAAATGTTTCGTTAAAATAGCCCACCTGTGAGCAGACGTGGAAAATAGTGTATGCAGTCTCGAAAGTGTTCCAAAAAATGACATAGTCATAGAAACCGAGGAAGCCATATCATATATGTGAGAGTCGAATTTATTGGAATAAATTGTTAAATAATTGTTTTCTCGTAAAAGGAACAGTTTAGAGAAATAAACAACAACTCAACATTTAAAAAGAACATTAAATTGTTTTCCCACGAACCAGTTCCGGGTTAAAGGAATGTGTCACCCAGAATCTACGAAAAGACAAAAGAAAACCTGTATTGGTCAGTGGTGAAAAAAAACAGTCCTAATAAGGCAGTGGAAAAAACCCAACGATACCCCCTTTATAAAAAGGAGGGGTCGATGCGTAAGAGTCAGTCTCTGGAGTTTGGTGTGCACTGTGTATTTACGTGAACGGATTAGCCGCTACCCGGAACTCATCTAATCGCCGCTGTTCGGAAGGACTACGCCTAAACCGACTAACAACGTTCGAAAGGACTTTGTGCAATTGGGAAAAAAACATATCAACGTTTGAAAGAACTTTGTGAAGTCTAGAGACTCGAGGACGAAAACGACTAATCGACAATTTATAACAAGGTATTTATCCTCGCACGTAATACATGTGAACTCTCTCTCAGGAATACGGGTAACCGGGAGGAAAATAGATATGTTAACTGAATCGATTGTATATAGCTTAATTCGAACAATAAACGGGCATTATGTATAGATTATGTAGAGTGCAATTCCTCTGATTCTCTCTTCACGCCTCCATCCCGGAACTAAAAGTCCACAAACGCGACCGTTCGCGTAACCAAAAGTAACGGCCGATAAAATTTTTCTGTGTCTGTTACAAGACACAGTGGTATCATCCTGACAGGGCGCCAAAGAGGTGCCGACCCTGCGGTCACATATATTAATAAATTTAAATTGTGTGCTGAACGTGACACAAAAAATGCTGTCGGATTTTTTCCCAAAATCCTTGCTTGCAGGTCTTTTCTCTTGCCTACCATGTTAGCCCCATTGTCATAAGCTTGTACACGGCAATCGTTGAAAGAAATATTTAAATTTTTAAGTTGTTTACATAATTCCTCTGATAAATCAAACTCTGCACATTTCGGCATAGGAGAAAAACCGATAAAATAATCATTAATTTCAACATCGTTTCGTTCTTGTTCGTCGAGCATTTCTACAATTCGAACAATATGAGTTAATTGTTCAATACGACTTTTATCGGTAGTACAGTCTAACTGCACTGTATAATATTTACTTTTTTTTTATTATTTCATTTTTAACTTTGTTTGCCAACAGATTAATTATCTCATTTTGAATTTTCCAACCTAAATAATAATCGTTTGTTTCTTTATCTTTGATACGTCTTATAGCCTATGTTCTGCCATTCTTGCATCGAATGTTGAAATTAATTCTATTTAGTATCATTCAGCAGCATAAATTTGTTCAATTAAAACATTTATAAGTTTACAATATACTCAAGTGTATAAATGTTCTATGCAATGCTAACTACACCAATCTGACTTGGCGTCTGAGTTTTGTTGGTAGATTACATTATTATGCTGCATCCTCTTAAGCGCGGAGCCCGGGGCGGTTACCCGGCCCTAGGGGTGGCTCTGGTCTTATCTTTATCTCGAGAACGGAGTTAGATAGATGAAAGACGAGACCAGATATGGAAACATTATGGGCAGCAGGAGACCCTCTCACTTCCTGTGCATTGCTTTAAAAATTCTCAGTAAACATACCTTCTATCAATTAAAAAGGTCAACTGAGCGTTTAGGTTTGATTTGTTTGAGTTATGGCAACACAACACTTGAGCGATCTGCCTAGGGGATGCCTACCGTGAGAGTTTTTAAGGGAAACTGATCCCTATTTAGGCGTTACAGACGTGGAGAAAACCCGGAAAACTCATGTCGTTAGCCCATCCGAGAGACGACCGAACTACCAGTGTTCAGGGAACGAAAACCGCTTGGCCACTAGTAGACCTGGGCGTTTAAATGCCTTTATTACGTGTAAAAGAATATACTGCAGATTATCAAAATTAAGCAATAGCCGCCCACCGAATGCTTTCAATATGCTGTTAGTTTAATCGTTGCAAAAAGATTTAATTTGCATAAATTTGAGCTTTTGTTATTCTGGAAACATTTCGAATGAAAGTCATTCGTTTGGATGTACTTTTATCTTAAATAGCTCTGTGGGGGATCCCCCAAAGTTCGACCTATCGACCCGAAAGTTTCGCTACCACCTTACCGATAACGAGAAAGACTAAAGTTTAAAATTTCAGCACTCTAGATCCGGTGGTATTTTTTCTCTAGAAGCGTCTGTACCGCCAGCAAGAGAGAAAAAGACAGCTTTTATGCCGATTTTTGCACTTTTCAATTGCTTATATTTCGGCAAAGTCTCTATAAAAAAACCTGAAATTTTTCATACTACCTAAATAAACAAATATCTTTCGAACAAGATGTTTACATTTACTATAGATGTTTGAAAGACAGAAAAACCGACCCCCGAAAATCCTCAAATCTCAATCCCGTATATGTAGTCAGTCGGTGAATTTTCTACTTCGCGCAATGTGACTGCCATGACTCTCGATACTGCAGAACGACCTTTTTGCAGAATGAATTTAGCGCTGTAAAAGCAGGAGAGCAATTTTGTTGGTGAATTTCTGAACAACTATATTAATATTTTACAACTATTTTCTATTTGACGTATTATCCATGGTGACCATTGATGTTTAAGTCTTAAAGCTGTTACGTGTAAACAGAACAATTTAAATAATTTCTTTAAAAAAATACTTCATAAACATTTAAATATAGTTTTAAATTCTGCAATAACGTACACCTCTAAACGGCTGTTATTTTTTCAGAAGGTTTTTTTTTAATGGGTAAAAATGCATACAAAATACAATGCAAACAGCGGGCATTCTTAAATGTTTCTGTCAGTGGCTATTCTTNTTTTGTTTGAATGTTTCGTTATACCCTGTTTCAGTCTTTTCCTCTTCCCTCCATCATTCTGCAATTTCTTGGCTTATTTTTACGTTATTTCTTTGAAAATGCCAGTAATACGAAAATGGCGTCTTGATTCAAAAAAGAACAATGCAATTTGAATTGTTGATTCGTTAACAATTACCGAAAAAGCTCGTTGCCTAATTGTTGTCAATGACGTTCGGCCAATGACGTCACGTTACTTATAAAATTTCATATAGTTTTCTGTTTATAAAATTTAGTGAACTTTCTTGAAAAAATTATATTATACAGTATTAACTTAATTACTGCGACAATGACATAGCGCGAAATAGATGTGCTAAATCATTACTGTGACTGGTACAGGGACGGATCTAGGTTTTTTGGGGCCTAGGGCTTATTGAAGTCCAATGCGGCCTCATTTTTTTGTTAGATTAAGAATTATTACAATAAATTACTATAAATTATCATTATTATATTATTATTTTTTTATTATACGATAAATGCTCATTGTTAATTAATTAATTAAAAAATTACATTTATCTTTGCTGTTTTTACGTATTTAATATTTATAGCAATTGTGTAACATTTTCAACAAATAAGTGCAAATTTTATTATAGAATTAATGAATTCTTGTTTAAAAAATATTAAATTTTTAAAATCTTAACATTTTAAAACGCAATACAGTTTTTTTCTATGACATCATATAGCCCTATAAAGAAATAAATATACGGGGGTCCCAATACATCCCTTTTCAAATTTACAGTAAGTCTTGTATTGTCAGATGTACTGTGCAGAGTAGAGTACCTCTGATGGCATGTACAGTACAGTACAACACCTAACCGGTATTCAACTGTATTTCTACTCGATCCTGGTCTTTACATCAATGATATCCTGTACAGTGGTTTGGTACACTTGAGCTTGACATAGCCTCACAAAAAGAAGTCGAGAAGTGTAATGCCAGGAAACCAATGTGGCGGATAATTGTAAATGCTAATAACGAGTAAAATCGTCATTAAGTCTGAACCTACTGGAGTTCAAATATCTGTACAATACGACACTATTATCTTCCCACGTCGTTGACTTTTAACCACCAAAATTTAATAGCATAAATTCCCTTAATACACAAAAATCCCTGCAAAATTTAAGAAATTTTCGACAAATTAAGTAGTTCAAGTGTTAATTTTTGATTTTATTAATGTAAGCTAATAGCGATACGTTTTAGTAAGTGCAATTATCACAAAATTACTTAATAACGAAGAAAATTGTAAAGGATATTGTTAAAAGTTTCCGATAAACTGGCTGTAATTAAAGCATTTCCTTTTAAAATGTGATATTTTTTTANAGAAGTTTTTTTTTAATGGGTAAAAATGCATACAAAATACAATGCAAACAGCGGGCATTCTTAAATGTTTCTGTCAGTGGCTATTCTTCAGAGGTTTGACTGTGTTATAAATCGCTAACTGGAGGTTTAAACAATAATTTCTAGTTATTTTGCATTAATATTAAAATCAGGATTAATTAAAACTTTCAAAACCGATTAACTCGAGAATAATTCCTAATACATTAGATTGAATGAATAAAATCTTAAAATAATAATCGAATAATTATTATCATATTAATATCATGGAGTCTATTACCTTTGTTCTAATATTTAAAAGAAAATTATTTTTAGATTAAAGTGACCCTACGTAGCCTAAATGTCATCCGTAATTAATTTATAGAAAACAATAATTTAATGCTTCATAATCAATTTAATTCTTTAACTGTACGGGTACAAAAAGTACAATTGTACGAATGTTAGACATTATAATCACACGAGAGTATATGATTCACGCATAAATCATACAATTTACGGCAGTTTCTTTCAATGATGACATATCTTGTCGGTCTGGATTGTCTAGACCCTAATTGAAATATATATATTTATGTATAAATTAACTATAGCAAAAATTTAAATATATAAAAATAACACGCATAATATTAATATATTACCTCGGTTTTTTCCCGCAAACATCCGCCAATCTAATGGAACAAACTTCATTTTAGATTTTGAATTAAAGTCGAATTGACTTTAAAAGATCTAATGTATTTTTTATCTCAAATATTCTATAAATTAACAAGAATTGCTACGAAATCTTAATTTGCACTTAATATTAAGAATAAATATGCCTGCAAAATACAAAGTAAGTGCTTACATTCTTGTCTAAGAGTACATTAATGTTACAAGTATACAATAAAACGGAATCCAATTTTTCATCGACTTCATAAACTGTATCTACGCATTCATGTACGATATCGACTGCCTTATAAATAAAAACATTCGTTTAAAAATTCGTGAATTAATCTAAACCAAATCACAATTGAAAATTAGAAAATAAGCATACCTTTTGAAAGATTTTTGGGGCACGACTAATAGTGCAATTTAGGAATCTGAATAGATATTTGTCGGGTATTGCTGAAAAAATCAAATGTAAATCAAAGTGAATTATAAACTTAACTCTTACTGCAATAAATAAAAAGAAAAAAGAAAAATGCAGCCTTACAGCACATCGCGTCTTGTATTTCATAGGGAGTAAATGATTGTACAACTCCAAATACAGCCAGGAATGAAAATGCTGCAATTAAGAACACTTTCATCTTTCGTCTTTTATTCGAATTCGACAAAATGTTGTAAGAACAAACAATACAATCCGAGTTTAACTTCGATTTGTGTGACTACTTCTTTGGAAAGGAAATTTATATGTGTTAAAGAAAACACTCGGATGTAAAAGTATTTAATTATATCCTGTTTATTGCAAGGAAATGATTATATATACAGTAGAGCATCGATTATCCGACCCCCGATTATCCGTCACATCGGTTAACAGACCGTTCTAGTCGGCAAATTTAAAATGTCTGCTAATGATATGGCGCTACAATATTTACCTATGTCTTGGCTACTTTAATATAATTTTTGTTAAATTTTTGCGTGTTTTAGCTGGCAATACTGGCTCGACCATGAAAGGGAAGCCAGTATTTAAACGAGATTTAATTTTCTAATTATGAGTGGTTGTTCGTTTTG
This sequence comes from Centruroides sculpturatus, assembly GCF_000671375.1. Taxonomy (NCBI): domain Eukaryota; kingdom Metazoa; phylum Arthropoda; class Arachnida; order Scorpiones; family Buthidae; genus Centruroides; species Centruroides sculpturatus. The sequence goes on along the minus strand of NW_019385058.1, from coordinate 21,104 downwards.
TGAGCAATAAAATAATTTAAAAATAATTTTAACGATACAATAGCGATGATTATTATTTTTTTAAAAAATTTGTTAGGCCTATCATCGATGAAAATTCAACGCGAAGTAGGTTAACGATATACTAATATTTTAATTACATTTAACTAATTAATAGAGATATACTAATTTTAATTTTATTAAGTACAAGCTGCAAGGACCCGCTTCGCTGGGCAAAAAATAACGATAGTGAAGATTAAGATAATTACATTATAGACAATCTTACTTGTTTTCACAGAATGCAAGAATTAGGTTCTCCGTTTCCAGATTAATTAGAGAATTTTTACACGAGTCTAAAAATATGTTCGATTTCCCGCAAAAACGCAAAAAACCGCCTGTAAATCTTGCATGCCGCTTTATATTAACATTTCCTTTGTTACTCAACACTTCCACTGTTAACACTTCTATTGTTGACACTTCCATTGTTGACACCTCCATTGTTACACATCTCCGAAGTCAACCACTTACAACCCCATATCTCCCACACCCTTATAGCACAGAATGCAAGAATTAGGTCCCCTGTTTCCAAACTAATTAGAGAATTTTTACGTCCAGTCAAGCAAACTATTTTCAATTTTATCAATTTTCTGGAACGTTTACAATCGTTCTATAAACGAACCAATTCGAATACAAATTCGAATTTAAAACGATTCGAACATTTTAAAAATCGAAATAGAAAATCTTCGAATTCAACCACTTTAAGCCCCCATATCTCCCGCACCCTTATAGCTATCGAGACGCAACCATCATAGTGAACGAATGGAGACTTGGGGCTACTACCACATTGGGTCAATTTAAATCCTTTTTTTTTTAAATCCAGCCACAGACAGAGGGTATACAAGTTATTACAATTAATAATTGATGAACGAATTGAAAATGGAGATGGGAATTCATCAATCTGATTTAAAAAATAATATCTTAAAATTTACAATTTCAGAAAGAGTTTAGATTTTTTAAAAATTAAAAAATCTTTTCTAACGTTATAACTTGATTACAAAACTTGAAAAATATCACATTTTAAAAGAAAATGCTTTAATTAGAGCCAGTTTATCGGAAACGTTTAACAATATCCTTTACAACTTTATTCGTTATTAAGTAATTTTCTGATAATTGCATTTATAAAAACATATCTCTATTAGCTTACATTAATAAAATCAGAAATTAACACTTGAACTACTTAATTTGTCGAAAATTTTTTAAATTTTGCATGGATTTTTGTGTATTAAGGGAATTTATGCTATTAAATTTTGGTGGTTAAAAGTCAACGACGTGGGGAGATAATGGTGTCGTGTGTATCTTCAGTAGGGTCAGACTTAATGACGATTTTACTCGTTATTAGCATTTACAATTATCCGCCACATTGGTTTCCTGGCATTACACTTCTCGACTTTCTTCTGTGAGGCTGTCAAGCCCAAGTGTACGAAACCACTATACAGGATACCATTGATGTGAAGATCAGGATCGAGTTGAATATCGGTTAGGTGTTGTACTGTACTGTACATGCCATCAGAGGTACTGCGAGTTCCATCAGAGGTACTCTGCACAGTACATCTGACAATACAACACTTACAGTAAATTTGAAAAGGAATGTACAGTATGTATAATTACTTTTTCTTTACGCTACAGTAGAAAGAATCGACGTCACTCTTTCGTAAGGAGCAAATATAATAATTTTTGGCTATTTAGATTCGAATGTCGTTATTTAAATAATTAAATTGTTGTCAGAATTAATAACTCTTGCGCCTTTTGTCGAAAATTTCTGAAATTTTGCAGAGAAATGTGTACATTTGATTTATCGATGCTGTTAAATTTTGGTGGTTAAAGGTCGAGAAAATGAGGAGATAGAGGTGTTTACGTGTCGTATCTCGAGTGGGATAGCCTCTAAAATATTCCTTATTAGCATTTACAATTCTTTATAAAATTCATTTTTTACCCATAAAATTAAGCTTTATGCCATTTTATAATAATTAATAATATAAAATGTTTTTGATAAGATGTCGTAGCAGATGGAACCAAACGGAGTTTGAAAGTTTGGCCGGGAAAGTTATGCAACTCATTGATGGATTTTTTAAAAAAGAAATTCTTGAATTTCGAATTTCAAGACTTAATTACAACTTAAATTTGAACTTTTTAGTTTATGCAATGAATAAGTTTGTGTAGTATTCCGTATTGTAATTGTATAAGTACTGCACTTTCTTTAGTATACAGTATCACTATAATATATTTGTATTAAAATATTACTATATAAAACAGTGCAGCAATAAAAATAAGCATATATGGTAGTGAATCTATTGTAACAAACTGTTTAAAATAAATTTATAAGATTGCATTGACACTGAGATAAAAGTCACTAGACTGTACAATTGATAGAGAGAACAGACAATACCTATGAAATAAATGAAAGCAGATATTGGAAATGGAGTTGTATTTTCTACTTCTACTAGCAAGATTTTAGAATTTATCACAAATGCATGTTGATTAAATTTGTTATACCAGGATTATTTGATTTGTCTGTCACATTGTGTACTAAAGAACATGATTTAATGTAGTGAGAATTTATATATAGGGAGTTCAGATACTGTATAAAATTTGCTTTTGAGATTTTGAATTTTTACCAAGTAAATAAAAAAAGTCATACACCAGTATAAAATAAAATTACGCTTCTGGCATTATACTTTGTTAGATATATTTTAGAATTTTAAATAGATTTATTGTTTTTAATTAAGATTGTTCTATTATGAAAATTGAAATTAATACTATATATTTCTTATATAGCCAATGGGAATACTTGCTTTAATCGATGAAAAGTGCTGGTTTCCAAAAGCTACTGATAAAAGTTTTGTTGAGAAACTTCTAAATTCCCATACACATCACCCAAAATTTATTAAGTCTGTATCCGGAACCTGTAACCGGTGCGTGGCGCGTATATATTGTATATCGCTGTTGACGAACGTTTTCGAACAATCTCTTTGCTCTTCTTCAGGTCAACTGGTTTTCCCTGGACGGAGTGTATTCTATTTGTTGGGATCAGGTGTCATTTCGACGAAGTGGATCCTTTCTGACATGCGGTCGTGCGGTGGAGGGGAAGTTATGGGTTGGCATCCAACAGTGATTGCCAGGCCAGAGATACAGTCAGCTCGTCCTTCCGGTTAACGAACGTGGTTACCCGGCCGGCATTGTAGATGTTGTCCCTGATTGGGATAAAATAGACTCGGGAAGTCTGGTGCGATCGGGAGAGTCTTTATCATTCCGTAGGATACGGAAAATCGTGGGACATCTTCTGTGCGCTAATAGTATCCTGTGTTCTCCGGCTATCTTCTTATGCACTGCTTTAAGGTATGGGTTGAATGTAATGGGGACTCGTGTCGAACCGTCTTGCTGGAGGTCGGCAACATTATTTGCGGTCGGGGAGTGTTTCAGGCGTTGGTATCGTTCTACTAAGTGGCGTGTCATGTTCGGGAACCCGTGCTCGGTTGCTATCCTCTTGATGCGGGCTAACTCGGTTGCCAGGGCCTGCTCGGTGGATGAGTGCGAGAACGCCCTTTCTACTAGAGCTNACAATCGTTCTATAATCGAACCAATATTCGAATTTAATTCGAACAAATTCGAACAAAACATTCGAAATAGAAAGCCACTTTCAACCACTTTCAAGCCCATATCTCTCGCACCCTTATAGCTATCGAGACGCAACCACCATAGTGAACGAATGGAGACTTGGGGCTACTACCACATTGGGTCAATTTAAATCCTTTTTTTTTTAAATCCAGCCACAGACAGAGGGTATACAAGTTATTACAATTAATAATTGATGAACGAATTGAAAATGGAGATGGGAATTCATCAATCTGATTTAAAAAATAATATCTTAAAATTTACAATTTCAGAAAGAATTTAGATTTTTTAAAAATTAAAGGATCTTTTCTAACGTTATAACTTGATTACAAAACTTGAAAAATATCACAAAGATAAGTTTATTCAGAAACAGGAGAAAGTTCGTCTCCAATCTAAGGTGTTTCTGGAGGCTGGGAGAGTAGAGATCCACGCCTGGAAGTTAGGTCTCTGTTCGCACTGGTCCAGGTAGAGAAGTGTGCTCGGAAAGTTAAGTTCCTCACTCTTGCCGCATTCGTTCAAGTTTTGAGTCTTCTCCTCCGTAATTCTGGTTAAAATCTTAAGAACAGCCTAACTTGTTCCTGATCTTCCACTCACCCCCTTCCCGTGTCCTGGGATTTCGGGCTTTTATAACCTTTTTTTCCCCGAAATCCCGAGGTTTTAATTCGTCCGAATAATGGTCCCCTGTGATTCTATTGGTTTCCTTGGTCTGTTGCCAGGGGCGCGATTCAGGCCGGGGATCGCCGAACATCCCCGTCCGGGCCGTTCACCATCCGGAGTCGGTCAAGCCCTTTCCCGGATGACGGACCCGTAAATTTGACCTAATGTGTATTTTTCTGTCCCGGAGAAGACGCAGCTGTCCTAGCCGCTGCCCCCTCCACAGGAGTGTCAGCAGGTCCTGCTTTGAACTCTCTGTAAGGGGACCGTCCAAAGTTACCCCGGCGGACGATCCCTCTCTCGTTCTCACTATTGACGATCGCGGATCTGTCAATTAGGCCTGGAATGCGACAATTAAATCGTCTCCTACCCCGTTCCTTGGTCACACCGATCCTATTTACGTAATAAGTCACCGATTTATTGACTTTAGCTCGACAGGCTGTTCCCGTACAGGGTGGGGGTGTTGTCCCGGCCTCACATATACTANTGGTCCCCTGTGATTCTATTGATCCCTTGGTTTGTTGCCAGAGGCTCGATTCGGACCGCGGAGTTGCCGAACATCCCCGTCCGGGCCGTTTCCCTCCGGAGTCGGTCAAGCCTTTTTCCGGATGACGGACCCGTAAATTTTACCTAATTTTTCTGTCCCGGAGAAGACGCAGCTGTCCCAGCCGTGGCCCACCTCCACGGGAGTGTCAGCAGGTCCCGCTTTGAACTCTCTGTAAGATGACTGTCCAAAGTTGCCCCGGCGGACGATCCCTCTCTCGTTCTCACGAATGACGATCGCGGATCTGTCAATTAGGCCTGGAATGCGACAATTAAATCGTCTCGTACCCCGTTCCTTGGTCACACCGGTCCTATTTACGTAATAAGTCACCGATTTATTGACTTTAGCTCGACAGGCGGTTCCCGTACGGGAGGGCGGTGTTGTCCCGGCCTCACATATACTATTTGTAATAAACTGCAATTTTATATTAACAAATACTTAATAAAGTTAATAAATTTTCATTATTAAAAGTTAAAAGTCCATCAACGAGTTGCGTAACTTTTCCCGCAAAAGAATTTAAACTACATTCGAATCTAAAAAGCAAAAATTATTATACTGTATTTGCTCTTATACGAAAGAGTGACGTCGATTCTTTCTGCTGTAGCATAAAGAAAAATTAATTATATTATAGTAAAACCTCGATTTAACCAACTAATTCGGGCGAAGGGTTGACCGTTAAAGCCGAAAGTTATACTGTAAAACCTGCGTAAACCGGAATCGCACGGTACCGAATATTTTCCGGTTTGGCAGGTTTCCGTTTTATCCAGGTTTCATTTTGGACAGGTTTTACTGTACAATAATAAATAAAATACATTTTAAAAAGATATTTTGCAACATAAAAAACATCAGAACAATCTCATTTGATGTGCTTAGTAACAACGAAAAAAAAAGAGAGAATTAAATTAAAAGAGAAATGAAAATATATTATCTAACATATATGTCTTGGTTTGTAAAGATGCTTGTTCACTTTCTAATAAAATTTAAATTTGTTCTACATTTTATTGAAAGTCAGATAGTTTAATTATTAATGAATTATTTCTTTTAGAAAGTGGGACATATTAATTGATGTAGGAAAAAGTTTTAAGAGGTAATTAAACGGGATTGTTCAAATTATTTTGAATGACAATAATGATCTAATATTACAATTGTGTGTATATTTTTGTCATTTAGCTATAACTTAAAAATAAATAATGAAGTATTTGATATTTTAGATTGCTTATATCAATATAATAAATTNATCAATTAATTAAAAAGAAATTCATTTCAGATAAATAATATATATAATCGTTTCCTTGCAAAAGACAGGATATAATTAAATACTTTTACATCCGATTTTTTTCTTTAACACATTTAAATTTCCTTTCCAAAGAAGTAGTCACACAAATCGAAGTTAAACTCGGATTGTATTGTTCGATCTTACAAGATTTTGTGAAATTCGAATAGAAGACGAAAGATGAAAGTGTTCTTAATTGCAGCATTTTCATTCCTTGCTGTATTTGGAGTTGTACAATCATTTACTCCGGATGAATTCGAAGATGCTGTGTGCTGTAATGCTNTCAAAAATTAATACTTGAACTACTTAATTTGTCGAAAATTTTGCAGGGATTTTTGTGTATTAACGGAATTTATGCTATTAAATTTTAGTGGTTAAAGGTCAACGAGGTGGGGAGATAATAGTGTCGTATGTATCTTCAGTAGGGTCAGACTTAATGACGATTTTACTCGTTATTAGCATTTACAATTATCCGCCACATTGGTTTCCTGGCATTACACTTGTCGACTTCTTTCTGTGAGGCTATGTCAAGCCCAAGTGTACCAAACCACTGTACAGGATACCATTGATGTGAAGATCAGGATCGAGTACAAATACAGTTGAATACTGTACTGTTGTACTGTACTGTACAGTACATGCCATCAGAGGTACTGCGAGTGCCATCAGAGGTACTCTGCACAGTACATTTGACAATACAAGACTTACAGTAAATTTGAAAAGGGATGTATATTGGGGATGCATTGGGACCCCTCTATATTTATTTCTATATATACGATGTCATAAAAAAACTATTGCTTTTTGAAATGTTTTAAAATGTTAAAAGTTTAATATTTTTTTAACAAGAATTCATTAATNATATAAACAAACAAACAGGTAGAATTTGATGGTTGTTTTTAATAATTATATAATTTCATTTAGTTAATCTAAACATAGTTCTAGTTTGGTTCGTTTATATAGTTTTCAGATTGCTATTAGTTCTTGCATAAAATACTTAATAACAATTAGATTTACAAACAATTTGATAAATATTACTAGTCAAATGTTACAGCTGGATTCTGATTGGGCTATTATGAAGTTAATTAATTAATCAGATGTTAAATTCAATAACTAAAAATAAATTAATTTATTTAATATGAGATGGTATATTAACTGCCTACCTCTACTCCAGATTTCTTAATATCTGATTAATTAATTAGTCTCATAGTCATCTGATAAGGATTCAGCTGTAACATTTGATTAGTACTCAATTAGTTTTATGTTNAGTACATTTGACAATACAAGACTTACAGTAAATTTGAAAAGGGATGTATATTGGGGATGCATTGGGACCCCTCTATATTTATTTCTATATATACGATGTCATAAAAAAACTATTGCTTTTTGAAATGTTTTAAAATGTTAAAAGTTTAATATTTTTTTAACAAGAATTCATTAATTCTATATTAAAATTTGCACTTATTTGTTTAATTAATTAATTAGTCTGATTATAGAAAAGAAATTTATTTCGGATAAATAATATATATAATCATTTCCTTGCAAAAAACAGGATATAATTAAATACTTTTACATCCGAGTTTTTTCTTTAACACATATAAATTTCCTTTCCAAAGAAGTAGTCATACAAATCGAAGTTAAACTCGGATTGTATTGTTTGTTCTTAGTACATTTTGTCGAATTCAAATAGAAGACGAAAGATGAAGGTGTATTTGATTGCAGCATTTTCATTCCTAGCTGTATTTGGAGTTGCTCAATCATTTACTCAGCATGAATTCCAGGATGCTGTGTGCTGTATGGCTGCATTTTTTTTATTTTATTTTTTTTATTTATATTGCAGTAAGAATTAAGTTTATAATTTACTTTGATTTACATTTGTTTTTTTTTTCAGCAATACCCGACAAATATCTACTCAGATTCCTAAATTGCACTGTTAGTCGTGCCCCAAAAATCTTTCAAAAGGTATGCTTATTTTCGTATTTTCGATTGTGATTTGGTTTAGATTTATCACGAATTTTTAAACGAATGTTTTTCTTTATAAGGGAGCCGATATTTTATATGAATGCATAGATTCATTTTATGAAGTCGATGGCAAATTGGATGCTCTTTTACTGTATGCTTGTAACATTGATGTACTCATGGACAAGGATGTAAGCACTTACTTTGTATTTTGCAGGCAGATATATTTTAAATATGAACTGAATATTAAGATTTCGTAGCAATTCTTGTTAATTTATTGAAAATTTACGATAAAAATACATTAGATCTTTTAAAGCCAACTCGCCTTTAATACAAAATCTAAAATGAATTTTGTTCCATTAGATTGGTGAATGTTTGCGGGAAAAAGGCAAGGTAATATATTATACGTGTTACTTTTATATATTTAAACTTTTATTTTNACCTAATTGAAAAATATATATTTATATATAAATTAACTATAGCAAAAATTTAAATATATAAAAGTAACACGCATAATATATTACCTTGCCTTTTTCCATCAAACATTCGTAAACCTAATAGAACAAAATTCATTTTAGATTTTGTATTAAAGGCGAGTTGATTTTAAAAGATCTAATGTATTTTTTATCTCAAATATTCTATAAATTAACAAGAATTTCTACGAAATCTTAATTTGCACTTAATATTAAGAATAAATATGCCTGCAAAATACAAAGTAAGTGCTTACATCCTTGTCTTCCTGTACATTATTGTCACAAGCAAACATTAAAAGAGCATCCAATTTACCATCCACTTCATAAACTGTATCTACGCATTCATGTATGATATCGGTTGCCTTAAAGAGAAAAACATTCGTTTAAAAATGCGTGAATTAATCTAAACCAAATCACAATTGAAAATTAGAAAATAAGCATACCTTTTGAAAGATTTTTGGGACACGACTAACAGTGCAATTTAAGAATCTGAGTAGATATTTGTCGGGTATTGCTGAAAAAGTNCCTTCAATTTCATTCCCATTACATTAATTATAATACAAATATAAAAATATATATATTATTTAAAGAATTATAATATACAATAAATATTGTAGCCTATGTAACAACTCGAAAGAAACAACGTATAAAAATATATCTTAAATTTGATCGCATTAAATTAAAAGGAGGAAACTGTTAACTATTTCCAGTTTACGATAAGACGTATTCTTTTACGCAAGCTAATTACGTGTAAGCTAAAATACGCAAACAACACCACGCTTTTATTTCATTCATTTTACACTCGACCAGTTTATGAATTAGCATCAAAAGGTTAAGATGAATATAATATTTGCCTTAACTTCAATATTATGTATATTCAGCTATACCCGAGCATTTAGCCATTCGGAAAAAATAGAAATCTTTTGTGGTAAGAATATTCTTTTTTTTATACAATTATTATCCTTCAAATACAAAAGATTCTGTATATTATTTACAGCGATAAATTACACATATTTGTTAAGATTCGTGAACTGTACCATTGCTCGAAGCTCGGAATTCTATCAAAAGGTTTGTTTGTATTTCATACTTTTATTTGTATTTTATCAATAAATTATCAAATAAGACTATTATATTTATAGGCGAGCGATGTTTTATACGAATGTTTTAATCAATATTACGAAAATAGAGGAAAATTAGATTCCATTTTCCAGTTTATNAACTTCCATTATATACTTTGTGCTGCTTGTAATATAATAATCATTAAATAAGAAAACTTGTTTTTTTATTTAAAAAAAAGTTTAATAAACTAAGTTTTTACCATTTTAACAAAAGTTTCAGTTATAAAAATGCAGTAACTCTCTATCATTCTTTAAAAAAGATTACTTTGTTATTTTTTTCTCATCCCAGATTCTTTAGCCTTGAGTACTTTTGAGTCTGTTCACTCAACCTTCAGAGGCTAAACCTAGTTTAGACTCCGGTTGTTAAGTAAACAAAATAAATAAAAAAATTCGCGGCAGTTCTCCAACAAAATAAATAAAAAAAAATCGCGGCAGTTCTCCAACAAAATAAATAAAAAAATTCTCGGAAGTTCTCCAACAAAATAAATAAAAAAAATCGCGGTTGTTCTTGAAGAAAATAAATAAAAAAAGTGTCCACTAAAAATGTCGCTGATCTAACGGAAACGAAACGCCGCCATTTTGGCTACCTAAGGGTAAATCTAACCAAACTTTTAAATTACAACTGTCCAAGAAGACAAATTGTAGAATTGTAAAGGATGTTAAATGGAGAATGTAACTATCTGTTGCAGGAATAAAATTTTATGTCCAGTAATGTCTACAAGAAAAAATTCATTGTGAATTGATTCATATTTGTCAATTTAGAACTTTCATCAAAATTTGAACAAGTTTTATAAAAAAAAAAAAAAACGGTTAATATAATAAATTCTTATAATTAATATGTGTTAAAAGTAAATTCTATATGCTTAAGTTATTTACATGTAACTAGTATATACAACAAATTTTGAATGATTCTACTGTACAGATATACAGATATACAGATATACAGATGAAATATATACTGTACAGTACATACATGTTTAATCAGTACCAGTGGTGTGCCGTCATTGGAAGCGGTGGATCCGCCGCTTCCCTCGTATTTTCTAAAAAATAAATATATATTGCGCGATTATTTTCATATTTTAACGTATTTTCGAATAATTAAAATTAATATTTTATTATAACCGCTTTATGTATCTTATTACAAATTTCTGTACTACAGTGCGAACAGAGATCGAACTTCCAGGCGTGGATCTCTACTCTCCCAGCCTCCAGAAACAACTTAGATTGGAAACGAACTTTCTCCTGTTTCTGAATCAACTTATCCTTGGAGACGAACACTTTCGTTTGGAAAAGAAACACTCATCTAAACGGACTTTAACTTTATCTGTAAGCATGTCTTTGTCAAATAAACCCGTTGAATTGGTAAATACGGTGTTTGTGTGAGTCATCTTTGCGTGCAGTAAACCACTACCCACGTATGGAAAAGGCTTTCTCGCGTCATCCTGACAGATCGCGGGCAAAGCGAGGGTCGTAACCTTTAACCGAAAGTTCAACTCCACAAGGGTGTCGTCCTAGGTCATACCACACCTCTCATATACATTATATATAACATTTCGTTGCAAAATATATTTATTTTTTATGTAGGATGCGATAGAAATAGAAACTACTGTATTGGGGTATACGAGGTGTGTTCAAAAAGTATCGGACCTTTGATCGGCAAAAATAAATTTATTGACTTTGAGGTACGAAACCCTAATCCCCTTCAAAGTAGTCTTCTTGGTAATGTATACACTTCTCCCAGCGTTCCTGCCATTGCTGGAAACACTGCTGGAACGCATCTTTTGGAATGGCCATCAGCCGGTCCGTCGGATTCCGCACGATGTCTTCTCTCGACTAAATTCGGGTTCCTTTTAGCGGCATTTTCAGCTTGGGAAATAGCATAAGGTCACACGGATCCATGTGGGGAGAGTACGGAGCGAGACAAACCACAGGAGTATTGTGTTTGGCGACGAAAGCCCGAATCAGATGCGCAGAATAGACGGATGCGTTATCACGATGGAGCTGCCAAGTTTTGATCGACCACAGATCCGGTCGTTTGCGTCACACTGTATCGGAAAGACGACGAAGGGCCTCCTGGTAGTACTCCTTTGCGATGGTTTGGCCTTGTGGTGCGTACTCACGACACACCACCCCACGAGAGTCGAAAAAACTGTCAACATGACCTTTGATATTGCTGCGGACCTGCC
>NW_019385058.1:0-7513 GCF_000671375.1 Centruroides sculpturatus | reverse complement strand
TTACATTCTACATATACGCTGTCGCCAGCACACTGTTTTTCAGTTATCCAAAGCAAAAGCAATTTCTCGACACGATCTAATGTCTTCGATTTCTGTTTAGAAATTGATTTAACCCCTTTCGCAACGTTAGGAGATTTAATAATATCTTTATTTTTCGCGATTGTCGATATCGTCGTTCTCGGAATACGGTAGGAAACAGTTAAAATCTCGAACACGCATGCCACCTTTATATTCCTTAACAATCTCTTTTTTCAGTTCCATTGTGATTTTAGTCATTTTTTTATTTTTCTGTTACCTTTTTGCAATTCATGATTAATATAATTAATAAAATTTTACTTACAAATTAAAATCAGAAGAAATTTAACAAAGCTTTAAACTGTGGCACCGCGAACGTCTAGTCTGGTGTAGTACACCGATAGTGCAACTTGTTCATAGATGGCGCGTATAATTGAATTAAGTCGTATACCGAACAAAAGTCGTATACCGAGCGAAATTTGTTTCGTCTAAACAGGACGTATTCCGAATTGGACGTATTCTAAAGCAGACGTATACCGAGGTTCCACTGTATTAAAATTAAATTATTTTTGATTAAGAATGATAAGAAATTTTGAAACAAGAGAAAATAAACAAGGTGTATTTTATTTATTTATTTATTTCGGTTTAGATCGTACACTTGTTTATAGTAGTCTCAGAATACATATGTTTCTTTAATTAAAATTAAGTATCTACGTAACAAAAACAAACTAAATTTATCAATTTTTACTGCATGCATTCAGAAAATTAACTTTATTGTACAGTAAAACTTGTCCAAAATGGAACCTGCATAAAACAGAAACCTGCCAAACCGGAAAAATATTCGGTACCGCGCGGTTCCGGTTTACGCAGGTTTTATCGTATAACTTTCCGCTTTAACGGTTAACCCCTCGCCCGAACTAGTTCGTTAAATCGATATTTTACTATAATTACTTTTTCTTTATGCGACAGAAGAAAGAATCGACGTCACTCTTTCGTAAAGAGCAAATATAATAATTTTTGGCTATTTAGATTCGAATGTCGTTATTTAAATAATTAAATTGTTGTTAGAATTAATAACTCTTGCGCCTTTTGTCGAAAATTTCTGAAATTTTGCAAGGAGGTTTGTGTATTAAGGGGATTGATGCCGTTAAATTCTGGTAATTAACGGTCAAAGGTGTGGAGAAATAGAGAGGTCCACGTGTCATACTTCCGCACTTCTATCGTCGTACTAACACGTCCATTGTTAACACTTCCATTGTTGACACTTTCATCGTTACACATTTTCGAAGTCAACCACTTTCAACCCTTATATCTCCCACACCCTTATAGCTAGCTGCAAGTACCCACTTCGCTGGGTTTTTACTTGTTCGTACATTTATATGNTTAATATAAAATTACAATTAATTACAAATGGTATACATTATAGATAACATTCCGTTGCAAAATATATTTATTTCTTTACGTGAGATGCGATAGAAATAAAAACTACTGTATTGGGGTATATTTTAAAAATCGAATATGTATTTAATTATATTGAAAATACTGTAGTATACATTATAGATAACATTCCGTTGCAAAATATATTTATTTTTTTACGTGAGATGCGATAGAAATAAAAACTACTGTATTGGAGTATATTTTAAAAATCGAATATGTATTTAATTATATTTGTCCCAGGATTATTTACAAGTTTAAATAATAATGCCTACATTAAAATTTTGGGTCAGTTTAAATCTTTTTTTGAAATCCAGACACAGATAGAGGGTATACAAATTGAAAATAAAATACAAATCTTTATTGAAATAGTCGACGATACGACAGAAAACACGTACAGAATTTACCTGACGTGGACTTTTTATTGCACACAATATCAAGGAGTCTCACAAGGAAAGGGTCTCTAAATTTCCNAGATTTATTCTTAATATTAAGTGAATATTAAGATTTCGTAGCAATTCTTGTTAATTTATAGAAAATTTATGATAAAAATACATTAGATTTTTTAAAGTGAATTTGACTCTAATACAAAATCTAAAATGAATTTTGTTCCATTAGATTCACGAATGTTTCGATGAAAAAGGCAAGGTAATATATTATTCGTGTTATTTTTATATATTTAAATTTTTGCTGTAGTTAATTTATACATAAATATTTATATTTCAATTAGGATCTAGGAAACCCAGACAGACAAGATATATCAACAATGGAAGAAACTGCCAAATATTGTATGTTTCAGGCATAAATCATATATCAAAATTACTCTGGTGTGATTATAATGTCGCACATTCGTACAATTGTACTTTTTGTATCCGAACAATTAAAGAATTAAATTAAATATGAAGCATTAAATTATTGTTTTCTATAAATTAATTACGCGTAACATTTACTTGAGGGTCGCTTTAAACTTAATAATTTTAAAATATAATNATAAACGGTTGTGTTGTTTGTAAACGAAGCATCTATCTCTGACTCAACTGCTTCCACATGTCGTTGATTGTTACCGCTCGGCAATCCAAACGGCAAGGGAGACGATGACGATATATATCACATATTATCGTTCGTCGAAAGACTTTTTTATTTCTCCCCCCCTCGGCCCCCACATATATATAATCGTTTCCTTGCAAAAGACAGGATATAATTAAATACTTTTACATCCGAGTTTTTTCTTTAACACATATAAATTTCCTTTCCAAACAAGTAGTCACACAAATCGAAGTTAAACTCGAATTGTATTGTTTGTTCTTAGAACATTTTGTCGAATTCAAATAGAAGACGAAAGATGAAAGTGTTCTTGATTGCAACATTTTCATTCCTGGCTGTATTTGGAGTTGCTCAATCATTTACTCAGCATGAATTTCAAGATGCTGTGTGCTGTAAGGCTGCATTTTTCTTTTTTCTCTCCTTTTTTATTGTAGTAAGAATTAAGTTTATAATTTACTTTGATTTACATTTTGATTTTTTCAGCAATACCCGACAAATATCTACTCAGATTCATAAATTGCACTGTTAGTCGTGCCCCAAAAACCTTTCAAAAGGTATGCTTATTTTCTAATTTTCAATTGTGATTTGGTTTAGATTAATTCACGCATTTTTAAACGAATGTTTTTATTTATAAGGCAGTCGATATCGTACATGAATGCGTAGATACATTTTATGAAGTCGATGGCAAATTGGATGCTCTTTTAACAATTTCTTGTGATAATAATGTACAGACAGACAAGGATGTAAGTGTATTTTTCAGACAGATTTATTCTTAGTATTAAGTGCATATTAAGATTTCGTAGCAATTCTGGTTAATTTATAGAATATTTGAGATAAAAAATATATTAGATCTTTTAAAATCAACTCGACTTTATTTCAAAATCTAAAATGAATTTTGTTTCATTAGGTTAACGATTGTTTGCGGGAAAAAGGCAAGGTAATATATTATTCGTGTTACTTTTATATATTTAAATTTTTGCTATAGTTAATATATACATAAATATATATATTTCAATTAGGATATAAGCGACCCAGACCGACAAGATGCGTCAACAATGGAAGAAACTGTCAAATATTGTATCTTTCAGGCATAAATCATATATTGGAATTACTCTGGTGTGATTATAATGTCTAACATTCGTACAATTTATTGTACTTTTTGTATCCGAACAGCTAAAGAATTAAATTGATTATGAAGCATTAAATTATTGTTTTTGTAAGTTATTTACGCGTAACATTTACTTAATGGGCGCTGTAAACTTAATAATTTTAAAACATAATTCGTTAGTTATTAATGTAAAATGTAATATTCTCTTAAATATGGCAATAAAAATTTAAATCTTGCTTATAAATTTTGTAATTAACCGTAAAATTGTTTAACTCGTATGATATGGTAAGATTTTAACTTAAAAAAAATAGTTATAAAAATTAAATTATTTTTTATTAAGAATGATAAGAAGTTTTTAAATAGAAGAAAATAAATAAAATGTATTTTATTTATTATTCTACAATAAAATCTGTCCAAAATGAAACCTTCATAAAACGGAAACCTGCCAAACCGGAAAAATATTCGGTACCGCGCGGTCCCGGTTTACACAGGTTTTACCGTATAACTTTCGGCTTTAACGGTCAACCCCTCACTCAAATTAGTTCGTTAAATCGATATTTTACTATAATATAATTACTTTTCTTTATGTGACAGTAGAAAGAATCGACGTCACTATTTCTTAAGGAGCAAATATAATAATTTTTGGCTATTTAGATTCGAATGTCGTTATTTAAATAATTAAATTGTTGTCAGAATTAATAACTCTTGTGCATNTTAATAATTGATGAACGAATTGAAAATGGAGATGGGAATTCATCAATCTGATTTAAAAAATAATATCTTAAAATTTACAATTTCAGAAAGAGTTTAGATTTTTTAAAAATTAAAAAATCTTTTCTAACGTTATAACTTGATTACAAAACTTAAAAAAATATCACATTTTAAAAGGAAATGATTTAATTAGAGCCAGTTTATCGGAAACTTTTAACAATATCCTTTACAACTTTCTTCGTTATTAAGTAATTTTGTGATAATTGCACTTATCAAAACGTATCGCTATTAGCTTACATTAATAAATTCAAAAATTAACACTTGAACTACTTAATTTGTCGAAAATTTTGCAGGGATTTTTGTGTATTAACGGAATTTATGCTATTAAATTTTAGTGGTTAAAGGTCAACGAGGTGGGGAGATAATAGTGTCGTATGTATCTCCAGTAAGGTTAAGACTTAATGACGATTTTACTCGTTATTAGCATTTACAATTAAACACCACATTGGTTTCCTGGCATTACACTTCTCGACTTCTTTCTGTTAGGCTATTTCAAGCCCAAGTGTACCAAACCACTATACAGGATACCATTGATATGAAGATCAGGATCGAGTACGAATAGAGTTGAATACCTGTTAGGTGTTGTACTGTACTGTACAGTACATGCCATCAGAGGTACTGCGAGTGCCATCAGAGGTACTCTTCACAGTATAATCAGAATTGTTAATAATATTCTTAAACTAATGGCCAGATTTGGAAGAGTCGTGCATATTTCTCAAGGAATCTGTTTCACTTTTTACATTAGAACCTCCGTCACGTCATTTAATTCTTCTAATGCTGTTAAAATTTTGTCCAAATCAAATCGAACTGACTTCACAGAATTTATTCGGCATTCCCAACGTGTATCTGATAATGGTTTTAGAGTTGAATTTGTTAAATGTTTCGTTAAAATAGCCCACCTAGGAGCAGACGTGGAAAACTCGAAAGTGTTCCAAAAACTATCATAGTCGTAGAAACCGAAGAAGCCATATCATATATTAATAAATTTAAATTGTGCGCTGAACGTGACACAAAAAATGCTGTCGGATTTTTTCCCAAAATCCTTGCTTGCACGTCTTTTCTCTTGCCTACCAAGTTAGCTTCATTGTGATAAGCTTGTCCACGGCAATCGATCAAAGAAATATTTAAATTTTTAAGTTGTTTACATAATTCCTCTAATAAATCAAACTCTGCACATTTCGGCATAGGAGAAAAACCGATAAAATAATCATTAATTTCAACTTTGTTTTGTTCTTCAGGCATTTCTACAATTTGAACAATAAGAGTTAATTGTTCAATACGACTTTTATCTGTAGTACAGTCTGACTGTACTGTATAATATTTACTTTTTTTATTATTTCATTTTTAACTTTGTTTGCCAACAGATTAATTATCTCATTTTGAATTTTTCAACCTAAATAATAATCGTTTGTTTCTTTATCTTTGATACGTCTTATAGCCTATGTTTTGCCATTCTTGCATCGAATGTTGAAATTAATTCTATTTAGTATTATTAAGCAGCATAAATTTGTTCAATTAAAACATTTATAAGATTACAATATACTCAAGTGTATAAATCTTCTATGCAATGCTAACTACACCAATCTGACTTGGGGTCTGAGTTTTTTGTTGGTAGATTACATTATTATGCTGCATCCTCTTAAGCGCGGCGCCCGGGGCGGCTTTGGTCTTGTCTTTATCTCGAGAACGGAGTTAGATAAATGAAAGACGAGACCAGATATGGAAACATTAGGGGCAGCAGGAGACCCTCTCACTTCCTGTGTATTACTTTAAAAATTCTCAGTAAACATACCGTCTATCAATTAAAAAGGCCAACTGAGCGTTTAGGTTTGAATTATGGCAACACAACACTTGAGCGATCTGCCTAGGGGATGCCTTCCGGGAGAGTTTTTTAAGGAAAACTGATCCCTATTTAGGCGTTACAGACGTGGAGAAAACCCGGAAAACTCACGTCGCCCGTCCGAGAGAGGAGCGAACCCACGACCGAACTACCAGTGTTCAGGGAACGAAGAACGCTTGGCCACTACCAGATCTGGGCTTTTAAATGCCTTTATTACGTGTAAAAGAATATACTACAGATTATCAAAATTAAGCAATAGCCACCAACCGAATGCTTTCAATTTGCTATTAATTTAATCGTTACAAAAAGGTTTAATTTGCATAAATCTGAGCTTTCGTTATTCTGGACATTTCGAATGAAAGTCATTTGTTTGGATGTACTTTTATCCTAAATATCTCTATGGGGAATTCCGCAAAGTTCGACCTATCGACCCAAAAGTTTCGCTACCACCTTACTGATAACGAGAAAGACTAAATTTTAAAATTTCAGCTCTCTAGACCCGTTAGTGCTTTTTCTCTAGAACCGTCTGAACCGCCAGAAAGAGAGAAAAAGACAGCTTTTATGCCGATTTTTGCACTTTTCAATTGCACTTTTATATTTCGGCAAAGTCTCTGTAAAAAAAACCTGAAATTTTGCATACTACCTAAAAACACAAATATCTTTCGAACGAGATGTTTACATTTACTATAGATGTTAGAAAGACAGAGAAACCGACCCCCGAAAATCCTCAACTCTGAATCCCGTATATGTAGTCAGTCGGTGAATTTTTCACTCGGAGCAATGTAACTGCCATGACTCTCGATACTGTAGAACGGCCTTTCTTCTGTGGAATCGACGAATTCAGCGCTGTAAAAGCAGGAGAGCAGTTTTGTTGGTGAATTTCTGAACAACTATAATAATATTTTACAATTATTTTCTTTTTGGCGTATTATCCATAGTGACCATTGATGTTTAAGTCTTAAAGCGGTTACGTGTAAACAAAACAATTTAAATAATTCCTTTAAAAAATACTTGATAAACATTTAAATACAGTTTCAAATTCTGCAATAACGTCCACCTTTAAACGGCTGTTATTTTTTCAGAAGGTTTTTTTTTTAATGGGTAAAAATGCATACAAAATAGAATGCAAACAGCGGGCATTCTTAAATGTTTCTGTCAGTGGCAGTTGTTCGAAGGTTTGACTGTGTTATAAATCGCTAACAGAAGGTTTAAACAATAATTTCTAGTTATTTTGCATTAATATTAAAATCAGGATTAATTAAAACTTTCAAAACCGATTAACTCGAGAATAATTCCTAATA